>NC_032014.1:29986927-29987319 GCF_001865875.1 Lupinus angustifolius
CCATCCTATGCTCATCCTCATCCTATCCTCATCCTCATCCTCATTCTCGTCCTCATCCTATCCACTTCCTCATCCTCATCCTCTTCCACATCCTCATCCTTTCCTCTTCCTCATCCCCATCCTATCCTCATCCTCTTCCTCCTCCTTATCCTCCTCCTCATTCTCGTCCTCATCCTATCCACTTCCTCATCCTCATCCTCTTCCACATCCACATCCTTTCCTCTTCCTCATCCTCATCCTCCTCTTCATCCTATCCTCATTCTCATCCTCCTCCTATTCTCATTCTCATCCTCATCCTCATCCTCATCCTAATCCTCATTCTAACGTCATCCTCATTCTAACGTCATCCTCATTCTAACGTCATCCTCATCCTCTTCCTCATCCACATCCTC
>NC_032014.1:29987419-29988419 GCF_001865875.1 Lupinus angustifolius
AGGATAGGACGAGGATGGGGAGGAGGATAGAGGATGAGGACGAGGATAGGATGAGGGTAGGATGAGTATAAGGATGAGGATGAGGACATGGATAGGATTAGGATGAGGATAGGATGAGGAAGAGGAAGAGGATGAGGATGAGGAGGAGGAGGAGGAGGAGGAAGATGAGGAAGAGAATATGATAAGGAGGAGGAGGATGAGGATGCAGATAGGATGAGGAGGAGGAAGAGGAGGATAGGATGAGGATGACAACGAGGATGAGGATTAGGATGAGGACGAGGATTGAATGAGGATGAGGATAGGATAAGGATGAGGATTAGGATGGGGATGAGGATTAGGATGGGGAGGAGGATGGGGATGAGGATGAGAATAAGGATGAGGATGATGATGAGTATGAGGACGAAGATAGGATGAGGAAGAGGATGATGATGAAGAGAAGGGTAGGATGAGGATGGCGATGAGGATAGGTTGAGGACAAGGATAGGATGAGGATGAGGACCAGGATGAGGATGACGATGAGGATGAGGATGATGATGAGGATGAGGATGAGGATGAGAATTAGAATTAGGATAGGATGGGGATGAGGATGAGGACGAAGATGGGATGAGGAAGAGGATGAGGATGAAGATAAGATGAGGAAGAGGATGAGGATGAAGATAAGATGAGGAAGAGGATGAGGATGAAGATAAGATGAGGAAGAGGATGAGGATGAAGATAAGATGAGGAAGAGGATGAGGATGAAGATAAGATGAGGAAGAGGATGAGGATGAAGATAAGATGAGGAAGAGGATGAGGATGAAGATAAGATGAGGAAGAGGATGAGGATGAAGATAAGATGAGGAAGAGGATGAGGATGAAGATAAGATGAGGAAGAGGATGAGGATGAAGAGGAGGGTAGGATGAGGATGGGGATGAGGATAGGATGAGGACAAGGAAAGGATGAGGATGAGGATGTGGATGAGGATAGGATGAGAAGGAGGAGGAGGAGGAGGATGAGGAT
>NC_032014.1:29988519-30011184 GCF_001865875.1 Lupinus angustifolius
TACTTGAGCTCTCAAAGCATAACTCTTCCTACTATGTTTATCTCTGCTGCAGCATTAGCTTTCCACATACCAATTAACATAGTGCTCTCAAAGACCATGGGGCTCAAAGGAGTTTCTATGGCTATTTGGATAACAGATCTTATAGTTGTGGTTCTGCTGGCCATTTATGTTGTGATTCTTGAGAAAAAGGGAAGTAGGTGGAAGGATGGAGGATGGTGGGATCAAAGTTTTATGGATTGGATTAGGTTGGTCAAGCTTGGTGGATCATGCTGCCTCAACACATGCCTTGAGTGGTGGTGCTATGAGATTCTAGTCTTTCTTACGGGCCACTTGAAAAATGCAAAGGAAGCGGTGGGAGTTTTCGCCATTGTGCTGAACTTGGACTATTTGCTTTTCTCAGTGATGCTATCACTAGGAACTTGTGTCTCCACTCGTGTGTCGAATGAGCTTGGAGCCAATCAAGCTGGCAATGCATATCGATCCGCACTCGTGTCTCTGGCCTTGGGATTTATGTCAGGTTGCATAGGCAGCTTAGTGATGGTGGCTGTTAGGGGGAGTTGGGGGGCCCTATTTAGCCATGACAATGGAATTATAAAGGGTGTAAAGAAGACAATGTTGCTGATGGCACTGGTCGAAGTTTTTAATTTTCCATTGGCAGTTTGTGGGGGCATACTACGAGGTACAGCTAGGCCCTGGTTAGGCATGTATGCTAATCTTGCTGGATTTTATTTCTTGGCTCTGCCACTAGGTGTGATTTTGGCCTTCAAGTTTCATCATGGCCTTGTTGGACTCTTCATTGGACTTAATACAGGTATTGTTGCCTGCTTGATGCTGGATTTGGTGTTTATTGTGAGGATAAACTGGGTGAAAGAAGCTGCCAAGGCACACACACTTGCTAGTGACAGCCAGGTTCAGAATGCTCCCAAAAATGATGCAGAGGAACCAAGTATGGTCCAAGAAAATCATCAAGTTTAAAATGTGTATTAAAAATATATATTTATGGCTGTATCTGTATGTATCCAAATCCATACATGTCCCAAAAAACACTTGGCCAATAAACCTTTGACACAACTCAAAACCGTGTAGGCAAATTCAAGATGAGAGTTTATACTCCATGTACAATGGTTAAATTGCTTGTCAACACCATTTCAAGCATTTCAGTACTCAAGTTTCTCCTGGAAGTCACTAAAAAGTACCATCATGATCATAATGCACTGAAATTATATTGAAAGTGTTTCTAATTGCATTCTAATTATATCGAAAACATTTCTGTCCCACAAAACAGAAATGGCTCTTGCAGTTCCAAATGCAATTTGGAACCTTCTAGACCAATTTAATTCCCTATTGCCTCTGCTAATGCTTGATCCTGGATAGCCAATTCCATGTAGTTTGTCATAGAGATTCCCATTTGGGACAAACTCTGATAGAATCAACTGCATTGAAGAGGACCAATAGTAACCTTGAAAATGAACTAAATTAGGGTGTTGAATGTAGCCCAGCCGCCCGATTTCATGCTCAAGTTCTTCTTGGTTTCTCATCCTTCCCAAAGTTTCAAGCTTCTTCAATGCAATTGAGATACCACCTTCAAAACCAGTTCTGTATACTGTGCCAATCGATCCACCACCTATAATAAACTCTTTGTCAAGCAATGCTTTGGTACCCGCCTCCCAATCTTCATATGACAACCTTGGAATATCACAAAGTCGCGAAGGGACAACCCCACTCAAATTGTTGAAGGAAAAATCAAATCCTTCAAGGTTAGAGCAATTACTAATGATTCAGGAATTGGACCAGCAAGATTGTTGTGAGAAAGAGAAACAAACTTGGTTTTGTAGCAGTACCTAAACAATGAGTGAAGGTCAGCATATGCTGATGAGATATTGCCCGAGAAGCGATTCCCGAACAATGTCAATATCCTTAATCTGTTCAACCTGACAAAGCTGGGGACAACACTCCAGCCAAATTAGTGTTCCAAAGAACAATTCTTTCTACAAACCCTTCCAAATTACATGAAACACCACTGTAATTGCAAGGGTTTCCACTTGAATCCCACGAACCCAAACTGTTGAAGGGACCATCTGCGATGTTGTCCTTGAATTGAAGCAAAATCTCTTTCAGTTTCTTCTGGTGATACAGTGAGAGATGAAAGGAAACAAAAATGGTACACCATAAAGCATGAGAGAGGTGAATTTGAGTGTGTCTTCTCGTGCTCGAAACAATGCTATTACCCCTTAGGTATCATGATAGAAACGTAGGTGGAGAGGTGGGCCTTAAGGTTGGTAAGAAACCCAAGATTTGGAGGGTCTATGTAAGGAAACGTGGGAGGAAAGCTGAGGTGGCAAAGAAGAAGGCAGATTCTGTTATATTAACACAAAGAGATGGGAGAGAATGGCATTAAGAATTCTGTTATAGGAAAGAGAAATAGAGTGATACCTCTATGGATTGATAGCTGAGTCTATCAATATTTTACCTTGCTTTCATAAGTGTAAACCAGCCCTCATCAATAGAAAATATACATCTGTTTACCATTCATTCTGCTTAATACTCTGCCATTTCATAATATTCTGTTCTTACACTCTTTTCTGTCACCAATATACATTGTTCTCTGTTGTTACTGTTCTGTTACTGCATCAATTGGTCCGACCTGCCGGATCCAGAGGCGAAGGAGGAAAGGAACACAGTAGATGCCACCGAAGATGTCAGATAGGGTTGAGGCGTTAGAAGAAAAATGGGGGAAGTCTGAACTACTCTTCAAACTTTAGTGGCTCAAATAAAAACGCAGAGTTTGGTTCTTGCTGAGTTGAGTCAGCAATTCGGTCAGAAAAGTCGGGACATGGAGGCTGAAAATTCGTCCGGCGATAATACAAACGGCGAATCTCGACTTTCGGGGAAAAAGGTGAAGTTGCCGGCATTCGAAGGGGACGATCCAGTAGCGTGGATTACTTGCGCTGAGATCTATTTTGACGTGCAAAATACACCGGAGGCAATGCGATAGGAGTGTAAAGGAGTTTGTGGAGGCATTTGAATTGTTGTCATCTCAGGTGGGACGCTTACCTGAGGAACAATATTTGGGATACTTCATGAGTGGTTTGAAACCCCAAATTCGAAGGAGAGTTCGCACATTAAACCCTAAATCGCGTCTGGAAATGATGAGAATGGCAAAAGACATAGAAGGTGAGTTAAGGGAGGAAGATGATGAAGAAGAAAGGAGCCATGGAAGAAAAAAAATGATGGGCCGAAATGAGTGGATTGGGCCCAATCTGTTTAATAGAAGTGGGGGAGGGGCTCCCAATCAAAAAACCCGTTTTGCTCAACCGGGTTGGAGTAACCCGACATCTTTTGTGGGTTCCAGAACGGGTTCTACGAATCCGAGTCACTCTTCTTCTCCTTCCATGATGTCGACGGCGAGAAAAGGAGAATCAGAACGACAAAACAATGCAGTGGAGAGATGGAAGGGTACCAAGAGCTTATCTTATGAAGAAGTGATGGAAAGGAGGGCAAAGGGGCTTTGCTTCAAGTGTGGGGGAAAGTATCATCCAACCCAACACAAATGTCCAGAACGCTCTCTTCGGTTGCTCATTCTGGATGAAGGAGAAGGTGTTGAGGATGATGGTGAGATTATTGCACTCGAAGCACATGAGAATGACGAAGATGAGGAAGTTGAAGCATAATGCAAGGTGATTGGCGTGATGGGTAGCTTGGGAGAATGTCATACCATGAAACTTGAGGGTCAGGTAGCAGGTATCAAAGTGATGGTGTTGATTGATAGTGGAGCTAGCCACAATTTCATCTCTCCAGCAATCACCGTGGCATTAGGGCTTCAAATTACACCTATGACAGCAAGGAACATCAAGCTCGGGGATGGCCATAAAATTCTCTCTAAAGGAATATGTAAAGGGGTCCAAATCAAATTGGGATCCCAGATGTTCGAAGTTGATGCTTTAGTGCTGGAGTTAGGCGGTTTGGATGTTGTTTTGGGGGTGTCCTGGTTGAGTACACTGGGGAAGGTAGTGATGGATTGGAAACGGCTCACTATGCAGTTTTGGTATGATGGGGCAGAGGTGAAATTACAAAGTCAAGGAAGTTGTATCGGGAAGCATGGTTTCTTGAATTCATTTCTTGAGGGGAGCACAACTAAACATGATTGGTGGTGGTCACAAAGGAAGCATGAGGACAATGTAGTTAGTGAAGAAGAGCAGCAAGGGGTTATTCGGTTGTTGCAGCAATTCCCAATAGTGTTTCGGGAACGCATAAGCCTACCGCCAGAAAGAAAACAGATGCATTACATTCAGTTAGTGGCGCGTACTGGACCAGTTAATGTGAGGCCATACAGATATCCACATTATCAGAAGGATGAGATTGAGAGACAGGTTCAGGAGTTATTAGATGCAGGGGTGATTCGACCAAGCATGAGTGCTTTTTCTAGTCCGGTGATTTTAGTTAAAAAAAAAAGGATGGCTCTTGGCGTATGTGTGTGGATTACAGAGCTCTAAACAAAGCCACTATTCCAGATAAGTACCCTATTCCAATTGTGGATGAGTTGTTGGATGAACTATTTGGGTCAACTATTTTTTCTAAGATTGACCTGAGATCTGGGTACCATCAGATTCGTGTTCATGAGGCTGATGTGCACAAGACAGCTTTCCGTACACATAATGGGCATTATGAATACTTAGTCATGCCGTTTGGATTGATGAATGCCCCGGCAACTTTTCAGGCAACTATGAATGGAGTGTTTCGACCTTTCCTTCGAAGTTTCGTTTTGGTGTTCTTTGACGACATCTTGGTGTATAGCAAAAATGAGGAGGAACATTTAAACCATTTAAGTCAAGTGTTGGCGGTGTTGCAGGAACATTGTTTTGTGGCAAACAAAGCTAAATGCAAATTTGGGTGTAAAAGTGTTGATTACTTGGGCCACGTAATATCAGGGAGTGGAGTGGCTGTGGATCCAGAAAAGGTGAGGTGTGTGATAGACTGGCCAGAACCCAAGTCCGTCAAGGGAGTTCGTGGATTTCTTGGTCTCACGGGGTACTACAGAAAGTTCATTCGTGACTATGGTAAAATTGCCAAGCCATTAACTGAGTTGACAAAGAAGAACAATTTTATGTGGGGTCCTTTTGCATTGGAAGCCTTCAACAAGTTGAAGACTTTAATGACAACTTCACCCGTATTAATGTTGCCCGATTTTACATTGCCTTTTGAAGTAGAATGCGATGCAGCAGGGAGGGGCCTAGGTGCTGTGCTTATGCAGCAAAAACGACCCATTGCTTATTTCAGCAAAGCACTGTCGGCTGGGAACTTGGCTAAGTCAGTATATGAGAAAGAATTGATGGCCTTGGTTCTTGCTATTCAGCATTGGAGACACTACTTATGTTATTATTTCAGTTCTTTTGTCGTTTGTCTTATTCTATATGAATATGCACATGTTTATGTCAATATGCGCCGAGCAACGACTACTCCACGTTAAATTCTAAAATATTAGGTTCTCATTGCATAAGTTATTAATTTTTTATTAAATAATGATCGTTCTTGCACAATCATATAGTTTACTGAATGAAAAGTGCACATTAAACTAGGAGAATGATTTCTATGCAAATGAAAAAAATGAGAAACCAAAACCATACTCTATAAATTTTGGACGTCACATATAAATAACATGTAATGTCATGTTGGACAACATATGTCACGTAAGAAACATTATTAGGGTTTAAGATAAAAAATTAGCAGAATGATAATTTTTGCACATTAATTTAATATAAGTTGAACAATGATAATTAATCACACAAGAAACAGGAGTATTAAAATAGCACAATTAAAGAACACGTGGGATTAAAACTACATTTTAGCTCATTTTTCTAATCAAGATTACGTTTAATATTTTTTTGATAGCGTTGATAGATTAATTAGTCAAACTCAGTAAGTTAAGTTGAAATGAAAAAATAAATCAAGCAATATATTTGTTATATTAATGATGATCATTTAGAATATCACATTTTTAAGGTAGAAAAAAGAGCACATTTAAGGCAGTCAATTGTTAATAGGACGTTATAGCAAAATTTAATTGTGAGAACTAATCTGAAAAAACAATAATGTAAGCAATAATTTATATTAAAATGTATCATAACCATTTATATTTAGTTATTATTAAATCTTCAAAAAAAATAATCAAATTTGAATGATAAATAATGATATAATAAATATGTATAAAAAATAATCAAATTTGAATGAAAGAGTAAAATAATACTGTACTCTTTATCCTTTTTCTTGTATGATTGTAGTGTTAGTGTATTCTTCATTCCACAAGAAAAACAAGTAACTAGCTATAAATAAAAAGATGACAAGACCATAACATATTTATGTAAATAAAAACTTGTACATCAAATTCCTCCAACATTACATTCTAAGTAATAATAAAAAAAACAATCTTATTTTTTTTGCTAAGCAAAAAGAATATATAATAAGCAATTATTATTTCGCAAGATGTGCAAAATATCCTAGCTAAGATACAATCAAAGCTTGATTTTGGAAATGCAATTGGTATCAGCAGTCTTATTATAGAGATTAAGAGAAATGTTACATGTGCTATAAGCCATGGCCTTGATTTTGATAAACTTCAAAACAATCACTTTTCCTGGTAATTCAGCCCTTGATGTCATATTGATCACTTTCCTAGTAACAAAATCTGGAATAAACATAGGATTTTCTATCATCTTTCCAACCATGAATTCAGCATTAGTTGTCACATTAATGGTGCTACGTGCTGGAACATAATGTGACAAAATTGGAATTTCAGCTACAATTGTTCCACGATAATTGACATAACCTGTTGAATCTATGTACCTAAAACTTCCAAAGTTTCGATTCACCATAGTGATCAACATGGCTACACTAATTTTGCTATTTGGGTCCACGGTAAATTGAAGGTGGTCAAGGCCTAAAGGGTGAACACTAATAATAGGATCTTTGATTTTGAAAACGGTAAGAGCCAAAGCTACAATAACAACAATAACAATGATCAAGAAAAGACAAGATACGGCGCAACATGCTTTGCGTCCTCTAGATGACATGGTTTAAGGTTTTGTGTTTGTTGAAGCCTAAAAACAATGAAGCTTAATATAATGACAAAATTTGGAATTGAGATTTGTATGAATTGGTAAGGGTGCTTATATTTTAGCCAAATTATGCTTTCATGGAAAAAAAATCATGTGGTGTTTTATACAAGGAAATTTGTGATTCCATTTGAGAAAATTCATGTGGGTTTTTGTTTGAAATGTAACTTAATAAA
The DNA here is from genome assembly GCF_001865875.1 of Lupinus angustifolius. Taxonomy (NCBI): domain Eukaryota; kingdom Viridiplantae; phylum Streptophyta; class Magnoliopsida; order Fabales; family Fabaceae; genus Lupinus; species Lupinus angustifolius. The sequence goes on from NC_032014.1 coordinate 29,995,805, forward strand.
CTTAGTCCATTAATCAAATGAGTTGAATTTGATTTAAATATTAGCTTCGTTAAATAAATGAATCAAATTTGAGCCGAGTCAAATTTCAATAATTAGGTTTATAAGGTAACTAAGTTATATAATTTCACTTAATGAAGTTGACATACAACCATACATAAACGATTAAGATTAAATATTATTTAATAATTACTTTAAAAGGACATATAAATTTATTATTTAATCTTAACTATTTAGAATTATATATTCATTATTCTCATTTTCACAATAACTCGCCAACCTCTTTCTATATATATATTAAAAAATAATATAAAATTATCACATATACTTTTAATTAATATATAAATATAATATATATTTAATAATTTTGTATCACATTCCAATTTTTTATATGAATGTATATAAATTAACATTATTTGGTAGAAAATTTAAAAAATTATGTTCAACAAATTAAGATTCTCATAAATCTTTAGTTGTGGAGGAAATGAGAATATTGTATTCTCATTTTTTTTAAATGTGAATATCAATGTTTGATATTAAAATATCTTTTCCATCATTCTCTTTCTACTATGTTATTTTTCTTAGTCAAGGATAATTTCAAACAATCAATCACATTTTCAGAAACTTTCTATATCATCATAGAATAAACCAAATACAAGAGTATAACCTCCTTATCTGTCACATCTCATTCATTATATTAATACACAAGAATATATGAATGCAATTTTTTTTAATACTTTTTAGCTATTTTTAGAACGTCATTAATCATCATATCTTTGACTTTTAACATTAGTTATTCTGTATGGTACAAAATTTAATGACGCTATCTCTATAATAGGTGGAGTAAAATTAAAATTAGTGTTAGTAGATCAAATTCCTTTACACCTTTTTATCATCTGATCAACCAATTGTTTAGGACTTCAATGTTATTATGAGTATAAATTATATCGTAATATTTATACATTATAAATATTTATCAATTATTTATTTTTATTGAAAAGTAAATGAAAATTAGAAATAAATGATAAATGATGAATTAATGATATATAAAATTCTTATATTGTCATAATGTATATTTTTCCTCGTAAATTAATCATCTAAGGATATAAACCATCTAATAGTTGGACACTACATGGTGGCAAATTAATATGGATTTATTTCAGGTATCATTACAAAGATTTCTATACGAAATATTTAATATACGTGTATTCTCAAATGATCAAAATTGAAATATTGGTTATATATGTTAGAATGCTTTTTGAATACTTAAGTTAGAACATTTTTTACCAACTTATCTTAGTGGTCCAACATAGAATTCATTATATCTTTGGGTCCAAATCATAGCTATCATTTATTTATTGGAAGCAATACTATGAGTAGGACAAAAATTCAATATTTTTAAAAACATTTTTTTTGTTATCTTTTTTTAATAACATTTTATTCTTTAATTAGATGACTATGTGACAAAAGTTACTTCGGTTTGGTAATGTATCTAAATTAAAATATTTTGTTACATGTTTTTTTAGGTTACTTTTTGTTATATGTTTTTATTTTTATGTTTCCTCTATCAAGAAATAATTTTGCATAATAATGACGATAGTATTAATAAGGCCATTATATATTGCAAATTTCATATTTTTATTTTCAACAAAAAGTTATCAAACTTTAATTAACCTTAAAAGGTAATTTTTTATGACAAAAATGTGTTTTACTGGAATTGGATACATTAATTTAAGAATAAGGCCTCACATAGTATTAGCGTGTTGTGTGTTTGTAAATCCAAATTTCTATTTCTTCTTCTTCTTCTCATTATCTCAATACATAAAATAATATCGTTTATTTTTTCTCTCATTATCTCAATACATAAAATAATTATCTAAATACATAAAATAATTTTCAAAAAAATAAAAAACAATACTTTTTAGTATTAAAAGTCTACTAAAATATAATATTTATTAAACTTTATATGTATACTGTTTATTTTTTAAATAAAACGATAAAATCCTCAAAAAGTTTAATAATCATCATAATGACAATTTCTTAGATGAAGATTTAGTCCATATTATTTGCCGAACAATAATAAAAAATTTATCATAAGAAAATAATAACAGATATTAATGAGATATTATCCATAAAATATTAAGAATCTATGATATAACTTTTTATGGTATTTTACTAATTATAATAATATATTTTTAAACTAAAAATTGAAGAAAAGAAATAGAGGGGTAAAATATACTGAAAAAATATTACACCAACTAACAATAAATTCGTTTTTTAATAAATCAATATAAATATAAATTATATAAATTAACAATAAATAATCTTTACACATTTTATATATTTAACTATAATGGTTATTAATTTATCGCTAAAATTAATATAATAGAATTTGTTTTGTGAAATGCAAATATAAGAAATAATTGGGAAAATAATATAATAAAGTAACAAAATCAAGAGGCATTGTTGTATTTGGTGGGTTTTGCTTTGTTGTTTGTTTCACGGGCTAACGGCAAATACAAAAACAATTACTATTTACTCTCTCTCTCTGATTTCATATTTTCAACATGAATGACCTTCTCACTGTAAGTTCATACCTTCAATTCCATCTATTTGATGTCAAAATTCAATTTTGATAACTGGGTCTTTCAGTTTTGATGCTAAAGTTTATGTTTTTCAGTTCCTTAGTTCTCTGCTTTTCACTGTTACATTCCACAGGATCGTGTTTTTTTTGTCATTGTCAATTCTAAGAGAGACCCACTTTGGTCCTTGTATTAAAGGATATGAATTTGTAACCATCATGCTTTTATATTTTAATATATTTTCTGTTTGCATTGGAAATTTTGTTAAAGGTGGTGTTTTGGTTCAATTCAGATCATAATTGGTCCCCATTTAGATTATGATGGGATATGAAGCACCTACACTTCAATAACCTCCATGTATTGGTTCACACACGTATCTGATATCGATATTATTCGATACTTCATCCATGCGTATCCATAGCAGGGTACATATCAAAATTATATTTTTGAAAAATAAATAATTTATAAATCTAAATAGGAAATGCATATGCATAATGTTGACATGACACAGTCAATTAAGCCAGAAAAGCATAACACGGTCAATTAAGTAAAAGAGAGAAACATAATATGCAATCTACCAAGTGGACTTGTAGTAAGAGAAATAAAGCAAAACATGCGTATTATATAGAGAATGAATAGGTAATGCATATGCATAATGTTGATCATCGATTAAACGATATTGATCATCTTATGACAATATGAATTTCATTTTGTATTTAGTGATGTCTACAAAATATATTCCTTGTTCGGAAATTCATAACAATAATTATATGTTTATTATGTTTTATGGATTTTATGTTCATATTTTATATGCGATCCAAAACATATCATATCCTACATTTTCAAGAAAATGCATATCGAAATATCATATACATATTGTATCCGATACTCGTATCAGTATCGGTGCTTCAGAGGTGAGTGGTTGTGTTCACTGTATTAATAACACATGTTTAAGTTGATTGGATTTATTCAGTTGAATTTTGTGTGTTTTTGTGCTGTTTAATTACTGTTAATTTGACTTAGTTTAAGTTTCATGTTGTTGTCTTCAAGCATCAAAGTCCAATGATAACTTTTCTATTTGCTTTTCAAATTGATTTTGTTTCTTACAGGACTCATTTGTTATTGAGGTTAAGAAGGCTCAGCCTTCTAGACAAAGTGATATTGAAATGGGAATGCAAGTTCCAGGAAGCAACTCTGATTTGGGATTGGAAGCTTTTAATAAGCAGGTAAACAATGTGCATGCTATTTAATCTTTTGATGATTCAAAAATGTGAATTTGGCCTTGAACGTTTTGTAGTTTGTGATCATGTGGGTATTTGTTAGATTATTCTTTCACAATAGGATAAAAATTGTTATTAGTTAGAGTAAAGGGGCAAAAAGAAAATCTTTAAGCTAGTTTGTTTCGATAATCTACCTTTTCTTCAAACTATTTGTTGAGTATCTTGCTTGAATATCCTATGTTCATTGATATTCTTATTTTGTTATTAGATCCACGAGGCCGATAAACAAATTGATAACCTATCTATGCTACTATATAACCTAAAGGTATGTATCTTGTTCATAATTTAACACTTTTGGACGCAATGTCTCATTTATAGCAGTTAGTAATTCGACATTTTTCAGGATGCTAATGAGGAATCAAAAGCTGTTACCAACGCATCTGCGATGAAAGGTATATTACAATGCAAATTATGTTACTTTTTTGTTGCAAGCATCTGATTCGAATTGGGTCGTAAGTCGTAAATCATAAGATTGTGCTGATATCAATACTATGTATTAAGTTTGGTGTGTCATGTAGTTCTAGGCAGATCGACAAATATCGTGCTAGCATCACTGTTAAGTTATATGTGGCTGAACTTTAATGATTTTTATAACACTAACATACCGGCAACATCATTTCAGGCATCAAGAAGAGGATGGAGAAAGATATTGATGAAGTTGGAAGGATTTCATATGGTGTCAAAACAAGAATAGAAGCTATAAGCAGAGATGTACTAAGATGCTGGCTGAATATTATTTTAGTTGATGTTAGTTTGTTATGAAATATTGAACACATGAGGATTATTTAGTTAGAACTTGTTTTGTGCAGAATCTGAACAATCGAAAAAATCCTGGTTGCGAGAAGGGGACCGGTATTGATAGAGCAAGGATGAATATGACAAAGTAAGTTGGAGTTAGTATTACATATCTTTATTACTATATACTTGATAAAACAACCTAGAGAGCTGAAATTTCTACTTTTCCTTGAAACCACAGTGCCTTGACTAAAAGGTTCAGGGATCTCATGATAGAGTTTCAGGTATGTTTAGTTTTTATTACTTCTAACACCAGAAGCTGCATTTCCAAGTTTGGAGCCTATTTTCTCACTATTGTGTTATGTTTTAGACTCTTAGACAAAGAATACAAGATGAATATCGTGAAGTTGTGGAGAGAAGAGTTATCACAGGTTTGAACATTTCGGCCCCTTGATAAACTGTGATGCTCTATGGCTGTACTACAATTTTAATTTTTTTATATGTTCGTCATAGAGGGTAGCACGCAACAATAAGGTTGCTTGCTTTGGTTCAAATCCAGGAAACAATATATTTGTTTGCGAGGATAAGGCTGCATACATCCACCCTCCTCGGGCCCTACTAGGTGGTAGCCTTGTGTGCTAAGTTATTGTTTTATATGTTCATCATGTTCTCATATTTTCCACTTTATGTGTATGATTTTATTGGACAGTCACAGGAACTAGGCCGGATGATGAGGTGAGCTTAATTCATCAATTTGTGACTTGAGATCAGATATCCACTGCCTATGAATTTTGTTCTAATTGGCTCTTTAATGATTGTGTTAGACAATTGATCACCTGATAGAGACAGGAAACAGTGAACAGATCTTTCAGCAAGCAATTCTAGAAACCGGCAGAGGACAGGTACTCGGTTTATGATTCCTCATTTGAACATTTTTCAATTTAGGAAATTAACAATGAATTATGCCATTTTGTTTTTCTGTTTCTTACACTTTCCCTCTTTTTCTGAGCGGCCAGGTGTAGTGATTAATATAAACTTTGCATACAAACTTCATTCATGGACTATCCTATGTGTTTTTCAGGATTTTTCTTAGTAGGATGAAGAATGAAAGCTTTTGTGCAGGATTAAAAGCTTTTCCGTAGTTATATCGTTTGTTGTTTACTTGTGCAGATTGTAAGCACGGTTGAAGAAATTCAGGAGAGACATGATGCTGTAAAAGAAATCGAGAAAAAGCTTCTTGATTTACATCAGGTTTACTTGCACACAGATCTTAGTTTAAATATTCAACTTACTTGACAAAGATGTCAGAAATAACAAATACTTGTTATCTAATCATATTTTATCTCAGGTTTATCTTGATATGGCTGTCTTAGTTGATGCTCAAGGAGAAATTTTAGACAACATCGAAAGTCAGGTTCGATTACACTCTCTTCTCCTTGATGTTATGTTTCTATGTTTGTATATAGAATTCAGGGAACATTTAGTTCTTCAATTCGCATTAACGGGAGAGACTTGTTCAGGTCAACAACGCAGTCGATCATGTCCAGAGAGGGACATCTGCGCTTCAGACCGCTAAGAAACTGCAGAAGAGTTCTCGAAAATGGATGTGCATTGGAATCATTATACTGTTGATAGTAATAGCCATTATAGTTGTTGGTGTTATCAAACCTTGGAAGCATAAGTGAGCTCGAGTGTCTCGCCCTTGGTCCCTTGTCCATATATATAACAGTCGACAAGTCAGTCGACAGTCGCCCTTGGTGCCGGATTTTTTACTTTTATTTTGATTGATGTTTGATTTGTTGTGTTATTGATTTATGACTTACTATAAAATTTGTGTCTCACTATATGGAATTCATATTCTTTTGTCACCTTTCTAAAGTTTATGAGATCCCCCCTTACTTTTTTTGTTACATTCTGTTTTTACAAATCCACTGAATGGTGATTTTGGTGACTCTACTTAGCTCTTGTTTTAAAAATTATACCAATCCTTTTTATGATGATGAAAATTATACCAATCCTTTTTATGATGATGTTGTTCTTATACTTAGCTCTTGTGAAAAGTGGATAAACATAGTGGTATTTGGTGTGCAAATCTATGAGTGACATGTGAGAAGAATCTTTGCAACCAATCAAATGAACAATAATCATACATTGTTGAGAGAAATAAGGAGTGTGATATTTTGAAGATTGATTTTGAAAAGAGTTGGAGTTTTTTTATCATATGATGGATCAACTTGGCTTTTGTGGTAAAAGGAGGAGATATGAATTTCGAAATGTGTCTCAACAACCTCTTTAGCAATTCTAGTCAAAGGAAATCGTACAATAAAGTCAAGATGTTGAGAAGGATATCAAGTCAGAGGTGCTTGCATGTCAAGGATATTGAGTTCTTTAATAAAGTTATTCTTAGTAAATGGAGATTGTGTTGTTTAATCGAGAGAGAATCCTTTTGGGTTAAAGTCTTAGAGTCTAAATATGAGATTCTTAGAAGCCCTAAGCCGACCGGTAGTGATTTAGACGAGTCTAAGGATTCACTTTGGTATAAAGACTTGAAGAGGGTGATGAGTGAGACAAACCCTGGTTAAGGGTAGTTGGCGGGTGGCTTTAAAAAGGTGCTGGGGAATGAGAATAAAAAGATTCTAGCTTAATCATTGGGTGGGTAAACGATCTTTGCATGATTCTTTTGAGAAACTTCTCAATTTGATCGAGGATAAACATGCTTTGGTTAGCTAGCTAGGCTAATGGGTATAGGATGTTTTAGGTTGGAATATACCTCAGAAGAGAGAACTTTTGAATGTGAGAAAGTTAGGATAGAGAAGTTGGTGAAGTTGATAACTTCTACATCCATGAAGGAAAAGGATGAAGATCATTGGAGTTGATTCACAACATATCTAACATATTAAATCAACTTATAGAATTATCTGGCAAAAGGGTGACATAGGAGCATTTGATAGAAAAATGCAAATGTTACAAGCAAATCTTAGGATCTTCAACTGCGCCTCAAGTACTAACATAGGCATTGTTGATTTAAAAAATTAAACTATTTAACCACACAACCATTAAGAAACTATTGAGAGAAAAAATTGTAATATTTTGTCAACTATGTGTTTCTAAGCTCATGGCTTACTATAATAACTCTATCAAACACTAATAAGTATCTTATTTTTGTCAACAAAAAAACTAAATGACTCTTAAAATTACTTTGTGGTGTTAACTAACACAATCACATACTAGAAGGAATAACCCATATGGCTTAGCTTTCATATAAACAAACATATAATTCTACAGCATAATTCATTAAGTAACCAAAATTGGTTGACAATAGAATTACATAGGGTATATTGTGCAGGCTATATATCAAATATGAAACTGAACTATCAATTGCATGCTACATAGTATTTAGAAACCATGAATCTTGATATGCTCCTTCTTTACTATCCCAGCCTGTTTTTGCAAAACACATGAATTTATAAATTATATATTTCACTTTTTTATAATTAAGAAGTACAATCAAGAATTGTGTGTTTTTTATAAGCGAAACACTTCAATAATAAAGCATAAGGGGTGTCAACCCAAATACGAATCAACGAGAGTTGCATGTTTGTTTACCTGCACTAGGAAAGTAGAAACATTCTTTCTTTGATCTCCCTGAAGTTGTATGACCTGCATCCATACAATTTTGACATTCATTTTCGGAAAATAATTGCACATCAAATAGTATAGTATATCGAAGTACGGATGCAACGAATCAATCATTTACAGATATGATACATTACATATATTTTGATACGTAAAATAATTAAAAGATATATAGACAAAAAGTATAGTATATCGAAGTATCATATCGGTTATGATAACCCTAGGGCAAAGAAATACTTATAATTTATGAAGAGATAGTATGAAACAAACCTGGCCCAACTCAGGGTCCTGAACAACAGTACCATTACAGCAGAACTCTTTCTTGAGATCCTTAAGTATCTTGGTATAGCTGAACTCTTTCTTCAACCCTTGCACTGTTGTGAGGCTTTTCCTTCCGTTACGCTGCTGAACTCGTACATGAACATACTCTTTTGTCCCAGCACCTGAGTCCTCAGCATTTGCCTCAGCAAAAGGATCAAAAGCAGTTGGGATGCTTGTTTCAAATTCAGACATGAAACTTGCCCTAGGTTATGTGTGTGATTAAACAATGTCCTACATCACAAACAAAGCACAAATAAGTTATATCTAGCATAAGGAATTGATATATGAACTTTACTTGGAAATAATGCTTCATGCACATAAATTTTTATTGAGCAAAGGGGATACAAAGTAGTGGTGTAGAACAATAATCATGAAAATGAAAAAGTCGTAATGTAGTCTGATGGTGAGGATGAATAGTTTAAGAAATAAAGAGAAAGAGGTTGTGGTTCGAGTCTCACCGACATTAAAAAAATATTAAGTAACTCTACAATTTGGTGATTTTAGACTAATGTGAAATACAATTGATAGATCTTAAACTTTCAATTATAAATCCAGAAATAGCAATACCAATTAATACCTCCAGTACTATTACACCACCCAGGCAATAACTTTTCATGCAATATAATTTCTATTGATTGAACCATTACTTAGAACAATCAATCTATCTGCATCTTTTATTTCAAATTAAATTTGAAAAATGTAAACATTTCTAACAATATAATTGAAAAACTTTCATTTTATATATTTTGAAAGTATAGATAAACACAATTGTCCTCCCAAGTTGAAACAGTAATACTCTTCAAATTTTATCGAATTTTCTGATTAATCATGTATCGTGTATCAAATTCATCTTAACAAAAATCTCATAAAAATAATGAAAAAATGACGAACCGGGTTTCCCTTACTATTATGATAACACAGATCTAATCACAAAAACTTCCACTAACAAGAGTAAAAACAAAGCACATACCCCATATAAGAATTGATAAAATTTGTTGAAGGAAACCCATACTTTGGATAAAACTATGGTTAAAAATGACAAATTTGGAATTATAACGTTACATGCAGAGAAACAACGTACGAGAATAAAAAGTTACAGTTAAAATAACAAAAGTAGAAAGAAAAACTTATTACAATAACAAGAATAATACCTGAAAGTTGTCTCCAAATAATGTGAATAATATCAAAGTCAACTGCATAACGTTTTTATATGTGACAGTTGAGACAAATCCTCCCAACCACATAATTCGGTAGCGGTTGTTAACATGCAATTAGTGAATAGTAACACGTGAACCATGTTTTAGGCACCAGTTTCTATTTTTATTTTTATTTTTTAGATTTCGCCTGAGTAATTAGTGTGATTTTTAAATATATTTTTGGATGATAAAACTATGGCTTCTCTCTTTAGTTTTGAATTGGTGTACATTAACTATTATTATTATTGTTGAACTAAATTTTATACAATTTTGAAATATAAGTTCTAGTATATAACTTTGGAATAAAATTTCATAAAAATAATTTGGTTAAGATAGTAATTATTTATTTATTTGTGTTATAATTTTAAAGGGGTGTGTTATAGTGTTAAAGATTTAATTTCAGTGTGCTATGAATCATATAACATGGCCAATATAATATAGGTAGGACTAACCTAAAAGGATTGGCGACAAAAAGTTAATATAATGGTTAGGTGAAGCTAAATTTCTAGATATATTTCTAGGAGTGACATTTGCTGATAATAATTAAGGCCAAAATCAACCCCAAATCAATAAATTATCTCCCTATAGTACTAATTATTTCTCATGATCTTAAAGTAATTAAGGGTATGAGAACAAATGGGGAAAATGCATATATTTAGTTGGCGCAAATGGAGATAATATTGTGTATATGGGACAAATACTTTAATGGAGGTGTTGTACCCAACTTAATGATTGTGTCTTCACAAAATAAACTTTTGGTTTTATTTCACACAAATTTTTATTATTTTCATCCTTAAACTTTTAAAACAATTGGTTTTAATTCTTGTTATTTAGTTGAGTCACTATATAAAATGGGCACTTCAAAGATGGTGACTTATCTGAATCAAGTGCGTATTGGTATTGTTAGTATAAATTATTCTAAAACTAAGTCATTTTGGATTAGAAACTTAGGTTTTTCTCTTTTTCTAAGCCATATCATAATTAATGTGCTATCCTCGTATTCTAGCTGGTTTTGGATCTCAGTTTTTCATGCCACACTCGCCTCCTTAGTAATAGTAACATTAATACTTGGTCACTTTCTTTAGGTTGTCAAAAACAACATATTCTTATATGTATGTAAGAAATGAGTGAGGTAGGAACTATTATTATTCATAGATAAATAAGAATAATTAATATAGAGTGTTATATCTTATTTGAATGGTTAATATTAAAAGAAATAAGATCAATAACTAATTTTTAATCATATCATATATATATGTTGTAAGAGTTAAATTTATTATTCTCACAGTTTTCATATGAAAAATGATCTCACTTAAGCCACTTTATCAAGATTCATGAATGGATTATTGGTAGTTTGAGTGATACACTTGTCCCCAAGTTGAAACATAAGCTCAACATGTTCTAATGTGTTATGAAGCATTAATACCGATATGATTATAAGATATAATACGTAACTGATATGTAAATATGTATTATTTTTTTTGAAAATGCAGGATACGATATGTTTGAGTACGCATAATAAAAGATCTAATTAATGTTATGAATCTCCAAATAAGGAAATATTTTGTAGACATCACTAAATACAAAATGAAATTTATATTGTCGATAAATATTTGTCAGGTGCTTATAATAAGTTTATCACATTATTAAATGATAAAAATATTTGGCTGATGAATATAAAAATATATCTACCACAATAGTAGTTTATAAGTGAAAATTACTATAAAGAATTTTGATTTTCATAAGTTTAATTTTTAATTAACTATTTTTTATATATTATTATTTTATTCTATATATGAATTATTTTATTATTATTTCAAAACAAATTTTAGTTATTTAACTATCCTACCCCAAAAAATACTGACAAATAATATGCATACGTTATTATTCGTATAATAATTGCCCTTACATCCTTTTGACTAATCTTAATTTTACTTTCACTTATAATTTAGATTTCATTCTTATTCGAGGTTCTAAATTCTAATAGTCAACAAGTTCTATTTTTCACCGTATCCTAATTTCTAGTTTTCTTCTTATCGATGTCATTTTTTGGTGCAATAGAAAAATATATTATAGAATCATCATCAATGTTTTTTAAGGAAAAAGGATGAAAAATCAAATTTAAATAATTATGACTTATTTGAGTAAAACAACTTATAAAGTTGAAGAGTTAATTATAGATGTGAAAGCTAAGGTGGAAGGCATTCCACACACCCTATATAAAAAAGGTATATGGATTGAATATGTGGTCTAATTTTAAAACATTAATTCTACTCTTAATTAATATATTTTTATTTTCAATTTTGGAAATTTATTAAATGATTTTTAAATTTAATTATTAATTTAAGAATTAAAAATACAAAAAAAAATGAATTACCTTACGCCAATAAATCTTATTGTTGATCTAATTCAAGAATGATGTTTGACCATTAACACATAGATCTAGATTATTGATTTAAGGCTGTTCAATGTTGTATTGCCTTTTATCTTTATAGGATGGCTTACCATTTTCACAGGGAAAGGTGAAATTATGCAAGTTCATCAATTTGTCTCACTTTTTATATTTTGTTATATTTTACTCCAATTGAAAGTTATCATATACTTAAAAAAATTATAAAAACAAAAATAATATATGCTATTTGATAGAATTTAATTGACTTCAAATATGATGCTAGGAATATTAAGGAATAGATGATCCCATTTCATCGATACTAATACTAGAGCCTAGAATTATCAAAGTTGGAAAATGGAAGCTTAAAAAACTTATGGCACAACTCATTTGCACGGTCACATGTGTTTTCTACTAATATCTTAGGCTTTAGGGATGAACAAACATGAACCTTCACTCACCCCTCTTGAATAAAGAGTAAATTTTCATATATATTCGAGTTTCAGAACTTATCTACTCATACTTTTAATTAGCAACTTGGTAGTAATTGTATAATGAAGGACCTAGAGTGATATTTTATTTTACATACAAATTTATTTATTCTAGTCGTAACTAAGTATTTAGTAAAACATGGGTGTCTAAATAATAATTACTATAAGTGTATATACATTTTTATATATTAGTGTTATAGAAATTTTGAATGATAATGATTTGTCAAATATAATTCAGTTCAAATAATTTGTAATAGGTGCAAAAAGTTGTTACAAACGCTAAAATAATAACCACCTAAATAATAACTAATAAGATAAATATAAAATATAGATAAATTTAAATAAAATGAACTAAACTACGTCTTACATAACTTAACGTACTCTCAATCCAAATATATGGAACATAAAACTCGTTAAACTCTAGTCTCATTGATTTATAAAAGAAAAATGAAACTAGCCATTTTCCTATCTAATTCTGCCTTTGTTGAGTGACAAAATCTCATGTCAATTTTCAGGTCACAATTCATTATTAGCACTTTGTTGTGGGTTGTGGCTAGGGGTGAATATATATACATAGAACAGTAGTTCTATGATTCTATCTTGAAGGCAGCTAAAGTTAGAAAGTGATGTAGATACTATATATGATTCTCTGAATTGAATGTGTTGTGATATTAACCATTGCCTTAAATAGATAATTATATGATTCTTTGAATTTAATGTGCCTTTAATATTTAGTGACGGAGACTATCTTTTGAAAATATGCTACAAAATGTTTTTCTTGAGGTGTATTCTTTATAATTTAAAATTTGAAATTGTCAAGTTAGAAATTGGAGTATAATCTTAGGTCTGTTTCCGAGTTAGATTTTGGTGGAAATGAAGAGAAAGGGAAAACTTGAAAATTATTTTACGAGTGTATTTTATAGCTCCCAAGTTTTCCATTCCCTCAATTTTCCTCCAAAAACCAACTTACACACAAATCCTTAACAAAAATAGAATAATCCCAAATGAGCTACTTTTCTTACATGGTGGGGAATCTGGTTTGTTTCTAAATCACTAGACAACTTGGTCCCTCAATCATGGCAATCAAATTAAGGTCCACTTTAAAGCCTTTGGCTCCACCAAGAGGAATGAAGAATGCTTTATTTACTTAAAAATGTTGTTTCTTGTAATCATTTTGTATCACAAACTTGACAATATCCTCTTTAGGTAAAGAGGAAGAGAGAAAAAATAAGAAACAAAAAGTATTAGCATCTTTTTTCTTCTCCCAAAAAAGTGTCATACAATCTTATTCAAATTGGGTCTATGCATGTACAGCAAGAGCCCCTGTACAGTGCGCACTTTTTAATAGGGGCTCCAAATTTTGTCACTAATGTGCATTCAATTATTGTGTTTATTTTGTGATAATAACCATACTACATTGTATACCAGTGATTAGATTAGGACTTAATTTAGTGATGAAAGACTTCACTAGATCCTCGCATAACATACTAAACCAGATTTCAAAGTTTTGATTCCCTTATTTTACACACTACCAATAATTCTGTACCAATACAAAGTCATGGATCATTTTGAGATTTTTAAGATATCTCATTTTACTTTAATTAGCTACTAGTTTATGCAAGTGCAAGTAATAATATATGTCAAAGGGGGATCACTCTACCCTTCTTACCCCAAAATCTCTATTTCTTTCTGTATATCTTTATCATCATCAAGTATTTAATGTGTTTTTATATTCACACCACGATAACTTAGATCATACAACAATCCATGTACGAACAAGACGACGTTGGTCTAGTGATGTAAAACCCGACTAGATCTTCAAAGTCGAGAGTTCAATTCCTGTGAACGACACTTGTTGGAAGGTGCAACCACGAACCCCGAAAGTGATTATGATAGAAACATAGGTAGAGAGGTGGGCCTTGAGGTTGATAAGAAACCCAAGATTTGGAGGGTCTATGTAAGGAAACGTGGGAGGAAAGCTGAGGTGGCAAAGAAGAAGGCAGATTCTGTTATATTAACACAAAGAGATGGGAGAGAATGGCATTAAGAATTCTGTTATAGGAAAGAGAAATAGAGTGATACCTCTATGGATTGATAGCTGAGTCTATCAATATTTTACCTTGCTTTCATAAGTGTAAACCAGCCCTCATCAATAGAAAATATACACCTGTTTACCATTCATTCTGCTTAATACTCTACCATTTCATAATATTCTGTTCTTACACTCTTTTCCGTCACCAATATACATTGTTTTCTGTTCCTACTGTTCTGTTATTGCATCAATTGGTCCGACTTGTCGGATCCAGAGGCGAAGGAGGAAAGGAACATAGTAGATGCCACCGAAGATGTCAAATAGGGTGAGGCGTTAGAATAACAAATGGGAGAAGTTCGAACCACTCTTCAAACTTTAGTGGCTCAAATGCAAACGCAGAGTTTGGTTCTTGCTGAGTTGAGTCAGCAATTCGATCAGAAAAGTCGGGACATGGAGGCTGAAAACTCGTCCGGCGATAATACGAACGGCGAATCTCGACTTTCGGGGAAAAAGGTGAAGTTGCCGGCATTCGAAGGGGACGATCCAGTAGCGTGGATTACTTGCGCTGAGATCTATTTTGACGTGCAAAATACACCGGAGGCAATGCGATTGAAATTGGTGAGGGTGAGTATGGAAGGAAACACAATACATTGGTTCAATTTGCTGTTGGAGACCGAGGATGCTCTCTCATGGAAAAAATTGAAGAAAGCTCTCATTGCTC
>NC_032014.1:30011284-30012031 GCF_001865875.1 Lupinus angustifolius
GACATAGAAGGTGAGTTAAGGGAGGAAGATGATGATGAAGAAAGGAGCCTTGGCATAAAAAAATACTGGGCCGAAATGAGTGGAATGGGCCCAATTTGTTTAATAGAAGTGGGGGAGGGGCTCCCAATCAAAAAACCCGTTTTGCTCAACCGGGTTGGAGTAACCCGACATCTTTTGTGGGTTCCAGAACGGGTTCTACGAATCTGAATCACTCTTCTTCTCCTTCTATGATGTCGACGGCGAGAAAAGGAGAATCAGAATGACGAAACAATGCAGTGGAGAGATGGAAGGGTACCAAGAGCTTATCTTATGAAGAAGTGATGGAAAGGAGGGCAAAGGGGCTTTGCTTCAAGTGTGGGGGAAAGTATCATCCAACCCAACACAAATGTCCAGAACGCTCTCTTCGGTTGCTCATTCTGGATGAAGGAGAAGGTGTTGAGGATGATGGTGAGATTATTGCACTCGAAGCACATGAGAATGACGAAGATGAGGAAGTTGAAGCATAATGCAAGGTGATTGGCGTGATGGGTAGCTTGGGAGAATGTCATACCATGAAACTTGAGGGTCAGGTAGCAGGTATCAAAGTGATGGTGTTGATTGATAGTGGAGCTAGCCACAATTTCATCTCTCCAGCAATCACCGTGGCATTAGGGCTTCAAATTACACCTATGACAGCAAGGAACATCAAGCTCGGGGATGGCCATAAAATTCTCTCTACAGGAATATGTAAAGGGATCCAAATCAAAT
>NC_032014.1:30012131-30075630 GCF_001865875.1 Lupinus angustifolius
CAACTATTTTTTCTAAGATTGACCTGAGATCTGGGTACCATCAGATTCGTGTTCATGAGGCTGATGTGCCAAAGACAGCTTTTCGTACACATAATGGGCATTATGAATACTTAGTCATGTCGTTTGGATTGATGAATGCCCCGACAACTTTTCAGGCAACTATGAATGGAGTGTTTCGACCTTTCCTTCGAAGTTTCGTTTTGGTGTTCTTTGACGACATCTTGGTGTATAGCAAAAATGAGGAGGAACATTTAAACCATTTAAGTCAAGTGTTGGCGGTGTTGCAGGAACATTGTTTTGTGGCCAACAAAGCTAAATGCAAGTTTGGGTGTAAAAGTGTTGATTACTTGGGCCACATAATATCAGGGAGTGGAGTGGCTGTGGATCCAGAAAAGGTGAGGTGTGTGGTAGACTGGCCAGAACCCAAGTCCGTCAAGGGAGTTCGTGGATTTCTGGGTCTCACGGGGTACTACAGAAAGTTCATTCGTGACTATGGTAAAATTGCCAAGCCATTAACTGAGTTGACAAAGAAGAACAACTTTATGTGGGGTCCTTCTGCATTGGAAGCCTTCAACAAGTTGAAGACTTTAATGACAACTTCACCCGTATTAATGTTGCCCGATTTTACATTGCCTTTTGAAGTAGAATGCGATGCAGCAGGGAGGGGCCTAGGTGATGTGCTTATGCAGCAAAAACGACCCATTGCTTATTTCAGCAAAGCACTATCGGTTGGGAACTTGGCTAAGTCAGTATATGAGAAAGAATCGATGGCCTTGGTTCTTGCTATTCAGCATTGGAGACACTACTTATTGGGGAGGTCATTTGTAGTTTATACGGATCACAAGAGTCTAAAATATTTTCTGCAGCAACGGGTTTCTTCACCAGATCAGCAGTGTTGGTTGGCGAAGCTCTTGGGATACCAGTTTGAGGTCAAATATAAACCAGGACAGGAAAATAAAGCTGCCGATGCACTGCCCAGATGTTATGATGAGGTAGAATTGACTACTATGGTTTCTTATCCCACGTGGATTGATGCAGAAAAATTATTGGAGGAAGTCAGAGGTGATGCAGCAATTCAGCAAATAATAGAGGAGTTGAAAGTAAACCTGACGGTAAAAAAAGGGTACACAGTTCAACAAGGCACCTTGTTCTACCAAGGGCGTTTGGTAATATCTCCTAAATCTCTTGCTATTCCTTTACTTTTGAAAGAGTTTCATGCCACACCTATGGGAGGCCACTCGGGTTTCCTCCGAACATATAGACGGATTGCTGCAAATCTGTATTGGCCCGGTATGCAAAAAGTGATTCGTGATTATGTGAGAGCTTGTGATATCTGTCAACGACAAAAATATGCGGCTACAACTCCTGGCGGCTTACTTCAACCTCTTCCGATTCCTAATGCCATATGGGAGGATGTTTCTTTAGACTTCAGGTCTTCCGAAATCTAAGGGGTTTGATGCAGTCTTGGTAGTTGTGGACAGGCTCTCTAAATACAACCACTTTTTATTGTTGAAACACCTGTATACCGCAAAGACCGTGGCTGAATTGTTTGTCAAAGAAATAGTGAGGTTGCACGGCATTCCTATGACGTTGATAAGTGATATAGATCCTTTAGTTGTTAGCCATTTCTGGATGGAATTGTTCAAAATGCAGGGGACGCAATTGAAGATGAGTTCCGCATATCACCCAGAAACTGATGGCCAAACGGAAGTGATTAATAGATGTTTGGAAGGCTACCTTCGTTGTTTTGCATCCGATCAACCCAAAACTTGGTCATATTGGATTCCATGGGCAGAATTTTGGTATAATACCACGTTTCATGTTTCTATTGGTAAAACTCCTTTTGAAGTGGTGTATGGACGACCTCCACCCAATATCTTGCGGTTCTTAAGCAATGAAACTAAAGTGGCAGCCGTGGCTGTGGAGTTAGGTGAACATGATGAAGCGTTAAACCAACTCAAACTGCACTTGTTACGGGCTCAACAACAAATGACCAAGTACGCGGATAAGAAGCGTCGTGATGTGAAGTTTGAGATTGGCAAATGGGTTTTCCTTAAACTTAGACCTCATCGTCAACAATCTGTGATGCGAAGGATCAATCAAAAGTTAGCCGCAAGGTTTTATGGCCCATTTCAGATTATTGCGAAACGAGGAGAAGTCACATACAAATTGCATTTACCAGAAAATTCTAAGATACACCCTGTTTTCCATGTCTCTTTGCTTAAGAAAGCCATTGGTGATTATCAAGTGCATGGTGATCTTCCTAAAGAGCTGGGTGTTGATCCAATTCATGATGTGTATCTAGAGAAGGTGGTTGGGACACGGTGGATTATCCATGAAGGCGTCTCAGTTCTTCAAAGTCTCATTCAGTGGAAGAACAAATCTGTTGAGGATGTTACTTGGGAGGATAATTCTGTCCTACAAGGACAATTTCCAGATTTTAGCCTTGAGGACAAGGCTGAACTTCAAGAAGGCGCAATTGATAGAAACATAGGTGGAGAGGTGGGCCTTGAGGTTGGTAAGAAACCCAAGATTTGGAGGGTCTATGTAAGGAAACGTGGGAGGAAAGCTGAGGTGGCAAAGAAGAAGGCAGATTATGTTATATTAACACAAAGAGAGGGGAGAGAAAGGCATTAAGAATTCTGTTATAGGAAAGAGAAATAGAGTGATACCTTTATGGATTGATAGTTGAGTCTATCAATATTTTACCTTGCTTTCAAGTGTAAACCAGCCCTCATCAATAGAAAATATACATCTGTTTACCATTCATTCTGCTTAATACTCTGCCATTTCATAATATTCTGTTCTTACACTCTTTTCCGTCACCAATATACATTGTTTTCTGTTGCTACTGTTCTGTTATTGCATCAGATTAGTTCCTTATCCAAAAATGTGAGGGATACTCTTGATAGTACCAAAAAAATACATCGATCCATGTCTTTAAAAACCCTCAAAAGTCAACATTTAGGAATACCAGTAAATTATATACTAAAGTTCAAAAAATAAAAACATCAATGTGTTCTTAAAGATTAGTATTTAGGCACTACATTCAATTGAAACTTCAAGGTTTCTTTTGTACCCTTCATATGTTTAGATTTGATAATAACAGAACTCAGCAAGCAATGATAAAGTTGGATCAGGATTATTGTCCCTAAAAGAAAGACAAGCATCTCTTTTCAGCACACTTCATCACTGTGGATTTTGCTGTCTCTGTTGAGAAAAATTGGGATGGTTTTGTTGTGTGTTCTGAAGTGTCACCATACCAGATTGTAGGTTCTGAGCATTTGATGCCATGCTACCAAATGCACCACCTTGTGAACCGTGTTGCTGTTGTTGCTGCTGCTGCTGTATGGGCATCATACCACCAGGATTGCCACCTCCCATGTTATACACTGCAATGAAAACCGCCCGCAATGGTTATTCCGCATAGAGTCACACATACACATAGAATAAATGATTAAGATAAAATTGAAGACATTGAGGAATGATGTATATACTTTGATCACTCAACATCTGGGACGCGTGACTTCGCTGAGGGTTGTTTCCAGATAATCCAAACTGAGGAAGTAAAAAATGCAGAACAAACAAGTTTGAATATGTTATCATCTTAAGATTAACGGCTAACCAAAAAAGGCAAGGCGAGAGAGAAAACTACACATTTTATATAGCTAATGAAGAAAAAAAATCAATAGAAATTATCTTGTCTACAAAATGGCTGATTTAAAGTGTGTCAGGGACCTAATGCAAGATGAGAGATGTGACAATGAAAATTTCATATATTTTCTAACCAAAACAACCCCTGAGAGAGCAACTATCAATTTCTATTATAAAATATTCAACTTAGGTTACATTGACTTCTCCACTTGTTTCATTATAATCCAACAAAATTAATAGTTCAATATTATAACCAATGAAACCTATTGGGAATAAACCATAAGCAAAGAACAACAAAGGCAAACCTGCATCCGTGGTAGAAGAGTCTGTGAAGGCATTGTGTCTGACATGTTTGGAAGCTGAAATTATGAAGCAAGAATCATAATGGAAGTGATTGTTGAAGAAAAAAGTGCATTAACAGTACAGGCAACACAAAGAAATAAGGTGACAGCACATCATCAAAGATCAAGAAAATATATCATTTCAAGTAGTGTGAGGATCAGAGGGAGACAAGAAATCACACGGCTGTCATACCATCTGACTATTGGGTGTTATTTGAGCAGCACTGAATAAAGCACTGTTAGCAGGGCCAGAAAACTGGCTCAATCGAGTCATTTGATTTCCTTGATTGAGTTGGCTTTGAGCAATGTTGTGCTGAACATGTCCTGTACTCAGCTGCCTACCCTGGAATTGCTGATGGCCAAGTGATTGAGAAAACTGCATCTGATGTTGTCCATGCAACTGAGGAGTAAAGGAAAGCTAGTTATCCATATATGTATTCACGGTGGTTAAACTCCTCACACATCAAATTTAGAAATGAAAATAGCAACTTAAAAGACAGAAAGCAGAAAATTCTTAATTTGGTGAAGCATTCCATCTTACAACTATAACGGAACCAAGTTCAATTCTTAGTCTTAGACTTGGAACTTTCACATGTGAATATTTGAAATGAGTATGATAAAGTAAAATGTTTTAGATAAAGCATCAAAATGCGCCTCTAGCCCAGTTGTGAAACATTAGGACTACCTGGTTAATCTAGTTCAACAAGCTAGTTCGGTCTAGTTTTCAAAATAATAGATGTCCCTTTGAATATATGCCGTACTCTAGAGTGTAGAATGAGTTGCTAGTCCACGAAATGATTATCAAACTACATGAAGTCAGGAACCAAATGTGTAATATACTCTAAACTAGTGATTTAAGCCTACTCACACATGTTTTGAGTCCATATAGAATACATATGGTGCAAATTTTACCTGTCCCATTCCTTGTATTGCAGATTGCCTGAATTGTTTCTGCTGAGCAAGAAGTTGCTGCTGCTGCTGTTGAGGTAATTGCACCAGTTTCTGCCTTTGCTGCTGCTGAAGTTGTTGTTGTTGTTGCTGTGGTGGTGTCTGTTGTTGTTGAGTTTGTTGCTGAGGGGATGGTGTATTCATTATATTTGTAGAAGACCTAGGTGAATTAGCATACGGAATTGGTGATGCTGTATTGTCAAAAGAAGTGGCACTGGTTGCAGCAGAAGGAGATGCAGCTGATCTTCCCAAAAGTTGTGATCCGGTGGCCTACATACATGAGAGCAATGTTATTGTGTTGTGTGAGTGTATATTAATAAATAAATAAATAAAAGACATGTAAATATGCCATGTAACCTGTAAGAAAGCATTCTGAGCTGACATGTTGTTTGATGAGAATGGAGGGTCATGGTGGTGGACAGTAAGTGCTTGTTGTAAATGGATGGGAAGGGAAGTGAGAGGAGCAACAATGTGCCTCTGGTCCGGAGGTATCCTTAATCCATCACCAACATTCACAGCAGCGCGTAGTAGATTTTCTTGGTCATAAATTTTGGCAGCCTGACCCTTGTCCAGTGTAGGTGCAAATGTTGTGGGGCCCTGTCGAGTTCCAAAACAATATGCTTTCCGCGTGTCTGCCAACACCTTCTCAGCGCCTTCACACGCTGCTGCTATCATATCAATTCGTGCCTTTAACTTATCAATTGAAATGTTATTTTGAAGCAATTGATCTCTCTTGGAGTTGTCATCCAATTCCATCTCAGGGAGTAGTTTAGAAGATAACATAACCGGGAGTACTGTAGCATTCTCCGCATTCACATTTTTTGGATGGACAATGAAAGCCTTTGAGACCTTTTTAATTTCATCAACGATGTTGAAGAGCTCAAGGTTGAGCATTGAGTATTGGCCCAGAATGTCTTGCCATTTGGGGGTGGTGTTGGTTCGACCATATGCATCGAAATCCTCCAGAATACGAGAGATTGATTTGAAGAGGCTGAGAGCACGGGTCTTTACTTGTTCAAGGTTTAGTTGCTGCTGCACCGCTTGGTTCAGCCTCTCCTGACCCTGAACCTCCATTCAACCTTCAAGGGATTTCACAACTCACAAGATCCTATTCTTATTTCTGTGTATGACAACTCCAGGCCAAGTACCAATCATATTAATAGTGATCAACAAAAAAGATGCATAGCATTAGTTGAGGACCAAGTACCAATCATGTAATATTAAAGGCATTTTATAGGCATGAAATCAAGGATAATATTGTCTACTATAGATACACTTTAAGCACTAATGTATTTCAGAACAGAATAAAAACCACTGAAAAGGGTCATTATGTTGGACACCTCTAAGCATCATAATATAACAATGCACTAACCAACAATGGCCAAAATCATCAATTAGAAAAAAACTCAAATAAATGAAGCATCATTATTTTAGCATGTGTCCTACTGCAATTCAGATATCAAACTCGGTGCAGCTAATTTGCAGTACTATTAAATGAGACACGGGATTTAGTTGTGTTGTGTAAAGGTACCATAAGCTATCAAGGCTGAAGATTGAATGAAGTGAAAGAGTGAAATATTGAAATGCAAGTTGGATCATGATGGAAAAGAATAAGATGAAACAATGATGCAATAAACAATGCAACTTCTATTACAAAAGGGTTTGTATGCATGTTTTGCTTCTATATGCTTGTTCTTTCTTTCTGGTGTACAGTAGAGTGGTATGAATAGTCTAAGCATGTTTTTGACTATCACACTAGGTGTTTGTACAGTATGGATGTAATTGTTATTTCTCAGTATGTTTTCACTCCCATTGACATGCAATAGGCTATCATAACATGGTCTTTTTCTCCCATACATTTTGAAAGAGACTGAAGAAGAAGAAGAACAGTATGATAATTAAAGAAAAAGGCGCATAACAAATTAAATTACTTCTGTGGGATTAAATTGTTTGTTTCCCATCCCTGCTTCATTAAGATTATCAAACATTACGTATTCATACAAGAGATATGAAATTATAAGAGAAAGATAAACTAACATAAACAGCATACAACTTACAACAACTTACAGGGAACAAAATGAAGATACATTAGTATTGCATATAACAATTTAAACACAACAAAACAGATAGGCTCAAATTTCAAGACATGTTTCTTATTCTAACAGCATATATAATCAAGCAAATGAAGCAACAGAAATAATAAATTTTCAAGGGCTGAAGTTAAAATCTCCTTAAGAAAAGAAAAGCTACTTGAATTTGAATATCAATCAACCAACATCATCAAATAAAAAAGCTTGATAGTGGCACAGAATATTGTAGTCCAATTAAGTACATCTTGTAGGATTTTTTTCAAACACCTCACATGCAATATTCTAATCAACTAAGATTTCACATAAGAAACTCAGAATAAAACCCCAATTTCAGAATCAACCACAAACACATAAAAAAATCTGAAACTACAGAGAACAAAACATGCAAAGAAAATGATTTGGGAAATTAAACAGAAAAAAATTGAAGAAACCTTACGAAAGATGACGCCGTGGAGAGAGATGAAGGAGAAAATCAGAAGGATAAATTTCCAACGTCGACCAAACTCTTGTGCAGAAAATCAGAAGGAGAAATGGATCCAACGATGAAGAATTTACTGCACTTTTTTTGATTAATTTTATAAATTATGGTTTTGCAAGTATGGTCTAATATTAATATATTAATAAATATATTTATTTTGTTAAAATGTATCATATAGTTTTGCATAACCGACCACTATTGATTTCCCTTTAACAAATTCTTGCATCGGGGTCTTGTGATAGAAAAAATATTTGCTAGAAAAGTTAGTCTTACATATTTATGGATAGATGTAAATGGTGCAAATATAATTAATTTCAGGACAATAATATTTATCGGAGACCAAAAAAAATATAGTTTTACATAATATACATACATGAATTATTAATAAATATATTTATTTTGTTATGAATTATGGTAGTGCAAGAGGGAGAATAATTCCTAATTAATCAAATCATATTTTATTGATTTTCTTTTTTCATTTAAGTAATTTTAAACGCAAAAATATTATCATTTTTTTTCTTGAAGATATTATTATACTTTTTATATTGAAATTTCAAAGGTATATTTTTCACGTTTATTTAACACTACCATATTAACAGTACTCTTGTGCCTAGGGTGAATATGAGTTGGATAAAGCTTATTCATTATTCCACCCTAATTATTGATTGAACCATTTTCTAAATTCATACTCTATCTTATATCAAAGCTAATTCGATCCTAAATGTCGACCGGATCAGGTTTTAAACCCAAACCTGATCGTAAACTCGACTAAAAATAATGTATACCCTCTAAAATAAAGTCTTCTTACTATTATTAATTATTATGAATATGTAATTTGATATATGAAATGATATAGATAAAAAGATGTATAAACTAACAGTATATGAGTTTTATACATTGTCATTGTATCATCTACTATTGATATTTAATTGTTGTTGAATTTTCAAAGAAAAATCCAAATGAATGGTGGGTGATGGGGTACATGTGTATAAATCTTAACACAGATAGTGCATACATTTTATACTCAATGATATATATAGCTAATCATGTATATATGCTAAAATATTAGAGAGTCAACAATATTTTTGATCAAATAAATATCATTACTCTTAGGAATGGCAACGGGGCGGGTCGGGGTCGGGTTTGCACATACCCAAACCCGAACCCGTACCTGAACCCAAACTCAATTGGGTTGAAAATAAAAATATCATCCCCGAACCCGTCGGGTTTCGGGTAACCCGAACCGGAAAAAACCCGAAATGATAAAGTATTAAGGAAAATATGATAAAATTTTAGTGTAATTTTTCTTTAACATTTCTATTTTCTCTTGTTTTATTTCATTTCTTTTATGTTTGAAGATCCAATAGTATGTAAAGTAAAACTAAAATTAAAAGCAAATGATAGAAATTTCAATTTTAAATTGAATTACCTTACTTCGAGACGGGTTTGGGTTAGGGTCTTTGCTATGCCAAACCCGAACCCGAAATTTAAACCCGAGTAAAACCTGAACCCGAACCCAATCACATCGCGTTTTCCCCATTAAATTCGGGTTCGGTTCGGGCGGGTACCAACGGGTTCGGTTTTTATTGTCATCCCTAATTACTCTATACATAATTAAATTGAAACACATACAAATATGAAGAATATGTACAATGGGTTGGGGTTTAGGCGGGTCATGTTTGTCTCATATCCGACCCTAAATTTTGAACGAGTCTAATTTTTAAACTCGAACTCAACCCTCTTTCAGGCTAATGTCACATTAAGCATCTCTCATTCATTCACCAGGGGCGGGCCGAGGTCACTGCAAATGTTATTAATGTCTCTTACTCACCATTAATGCATTTCTGACTCACCATTAATACATCTCTAAGTCACTATTAATGAGTACATGGCTCGTCATTAATGCGTCACTGATATTTCATCTGTCATGCTACCTGCAAGTTCCACATGCCCCTAACAAATCGAGACCTGCATGGTGGTTAAGGACAACCCGACATGCTCTCGCTGTACCCACCAAGTACTAGCTAATGATCGGACGTCACGTCAGTCACTCCAAACTACTATAGATATGAGACCACACAGAAAGTATAATTAATATTCATTCTCTCATTTATTGTTTGCATTCATTGTTATTGCTCTAACTTCTCTCTTACTTACTCACACTCCCTAGAAAACCAACCACAAAATGACTTTATCGTCGGAGAACTTTTTAAGGTACTTCCCCCAATGAGTCCAAACAACATTCCGATTAAGGCTCCAGATCTCTACTACTCAATCAGACACTCGACTCCCACCATACTCGAACAAAATAAAATAACATAACTATTACAAAATGTTGCATGGAGATCAGATATCAATTTATTACATTATCTTAGTACTTACTCTCTTATCTTCTAAGTATTTATGAAATCATTTGCATATAATATGTGGAGCAAAGGCAGAGCATGTATATGGACATTGGTAAACTAGTGACTTCACCCGGTTGCCGACATAATAATGATCTTCTATAACATTTTCATGTTCCTCTTAATATAGAAATCAAAATAGCACCTCATTTTGTTCTTAAGTTTATGTCAGATTTCCAATTTTATACCGTTTGTGCAATTTACCAAAGTGCTGGTTGTTGTTCTGAAGATTCGTTTGCATGTGAAGATTTATGTGTAGATCCAATTTCGGTTTTTTTGTACTACCAAACGTATTTCCTTACGTTTTGGGTAAGAAATTAACCTCTTTTGGAATTAATGACTGCCCATCTCAACAAGTATTGCTCTCAAGAATAAAACTCTTGACCTTTGAGCCAACTTGAAATCTAGCAGAGTCTTATACCACTAAACCAACGTTTTTTTAGTCAATAGAAGAGATTAAGCAACATTAAAATGTGGTTAGTTTAAGAATTGGAGTTGTCAAACTCCTATTAGTAATGACTATGTACAAAAAAAAAGCATAAAGTTGATACTAAAATGACAACCTATGCCCTACTATAATATGAACATCGATCAATGGAAAAGGTTCAGCTCTCCCAAGAGAACAAAATACACAAAAAAAAAACAATTCCTTCCATTGCAACTTCATTTAATTAATAACCTTACCATAAAGTTGATTTTAATTAAAAAAAAAGTAAACAACAATGATCCTTATGTTTTCTTGATTGGTAAGCAATATATAAATTTTGTTATAAATGTTTACTGAGATGGTTGATCTTTACTTATTTTGCATGGATATCCTTTTCCATAATCTTAATTACATCTACTTCATTTTATAATTTGGTTACTGTGAATCTACCGCTATAGTAATAGATGTCATTTTCCAAGTGATTTTTTCCCGAGTACTATTAAAGGTATTTTTTTATCTTTTGGATAAGGAACTAATTCATGTCGGTGCTCAAAATTGTCCCTCTCAACAATTGTTGCTCTCAGGAATCGAACCATCGACCTTCGTATTTTTCAAAGTGATTTTAGAAGTTGATATCTACTATTCCCACTTGTTTGAAAAGCTAAATTTCAAGTTAATATCGACCAATCTCTTGTTCGAAAAACTTGGCTAGAGGAGCATAACGAGTCTTCCCTTTTTCAATTCATTCAAATGAACCTAGCATGATTTAAGGGTTTCTATGTACTTTCTAGCTAGGCTTTGCTTTTTCTAACTTTCTAACTAAAATATGTCACTCAACATTAAAGTGTTTTCTTGCATTCCAGATAGACCTGGATTTGGAATCTGCTTTGAATTTACTTGCTGTATGCAATATTAATATTTATAGTATATAACTATATATATATATATATATATATATATATAGAGGAGAGAATAAAGGACATAAATAAAAGTGACCCCATT
The DNA here is from genome assembly GCF_001865875.1 of Lupinus angustifolius. Lineage (NCBI taxonomy): Eukaryota > Viridiplantae > Streptophyta > Magnoliopsida > Fabales > Fabaceae > Lupinus > Lupinus angustifolius. Next base: position 30,023,477 of record NC_032014.1, read on the forward strand.
TTACTTTTGCTACATGTAGCGATTAATTTCCCATAAAAGTAACTTCAATTTCAAATGCATGTACATAAAATGTTTGAGAGATTATTACAACTCATAATGAGGTACAGCTCCACTTGTAATTTGACATGCATGGTCACAATTTGACCCACTTATGTAAAAAAGAAAGTTATGCATGTTACCCATGGCAGGCATAATTCCCTCCATAATAGTAGCTATAATAATATGATGTAACTATACTCTCAGTTGGTGTTTTAAATTGTGACTGCATCATGTGATATAACAATAATATTATGGTATTATAGTGTGATACTAAATTATAGTAATGTGACCGCAATGCAATCACATTGGATTGTTTCAGCCCGCAATGCAACCGCATTAGACTGCATAGACGCCAAAAATATGTTTTTTACTCACAAAATAATTCATACTGCAGATGGCACAATCTGCATTGCAACAACTGCAATCACAATAACCACAACCACAATTTAAAATATTACTCTGGATGTTTATTTACTTTTACTTATAAGGCTCATCGCTTAACTTTTTTTGGGGTGAAGTTATTATGATTATGTTAATAGCAAACTTTACTTATACATGTCTTGAGTGAGACCTTGGCAATCTCAAGTTCTGAACTTTAATGACTAAGTATAATTAAAGGAGATTTTCTTATAATTTTCTACACTAGAAAACCTATTACCTAAAGTAAGTAAAACATCAATTTATTCTGAATTGGTAGGGTCATTATTTGGTCTCCCAATTAAGAAATAGACAATGTATTCCCTTATTTTACACACTATCAATCATTTTGGTACCTAATGTTTAGTTTGGGAGTGGCAACATGTGCTTCTTAGTGGTGTCTTAATTAGAGGAGGATGCTCATGTTGTTTTTGGCTATGGAACAAGGTTTGAAGCTTGCATGGAGCTTAATTGGGTTTTAAAAATATCATCCTGAAAAGTGATTGTCTTGAAGCTGTTCAAATTCTTTTAGAATGATTTAAAATTCGCCTTAACTACATTTTGAGAGTAGTCACCAAAGTTCGCACTTGAACATCTTAAGATTGGATCGTTGATGTTAAGTTTGTTGTTAGAGAAGCAAATAAAGTAGTAGACTTTATGGAAGGATAGGTTCGCACTCTTCAGCAACTTTTAAGACGGCTCGCCTGATTGTCAACAATATCTTGATATGGATCTCACTCATTTGTTTTAATCTCTTTATCTTCTTTTAGTTTTCAATGTACCAAAAAAAATTTGGTTGTTCAATTTTTATAATATCACATTTTACTTTAATTAATTACTAGTTTATGCAAGTAATAGTATGTGTTAAACATAACGATATCATCTTTGGTACTCGATCAAGATAATGACATATAATTATTTTCAACCATTCAAATTTTATATTAAAAAATATGAAGTTTACATTTACCTTATAATCTAATATTGGAGAGAATTTAAGCTCACGTAAAATAGGAATCTCTCTATCCTTGTCTAAAAGACACTACAAATTAAGTTCTTTATTTCTACATATCTTTATCATCATGAAGTATTTAATGTGTTTTTAGTTTTTACATTCACAACCACAATAACTTAGATCATACAATGATCCTTTTTACCCACTATACTCTTCCATTTCTTAACAATATTTTCATAGGTGGTAGCAGGTAACATTAATTTAAACTGAAGAATAATAGGTGGTTCATTGGTTCAATGTGTGTGATAAGGTTAAAGTAATGGACCCATAATATATGAGCTGGTAAAGTCTGCTCTTTATTCTAATCTTCCTACTTAAGACTATGTTTATAAATTGGAATTAAAATAAAGCTTATTAGCATATATGATATCAAAGAGTAAGATTTGGTATGGTATCCACTGATGTGTATTGATACTTTGAGAATTCCAATTATTTGATACTTACAAAAATTATCTAGCTAGTTGTCCTAAAAAATAAGGGCATGCCAACTAACCATTTTTTAATTAGACAAGTTGCAATTATTAAATTCAAAAGGTAGATAAAGTAGCATGTAGTAGTATTACTTTAGCACATGTTACTTAGCTACATGGACCATCCTCTCTCTGATTATTTGTCTTTTTTCTTGAATTGCACCTCAATCTAAGGAGTATAAAATATAGAAAACTATATATTGACAGTGTAAGATTCATTTTTAATTGTTATTAACTTTTTAAATAAAAGTAATGTAAATAAATGATAAATGATACATTGACCATACATAAACTTTTATATTATCGGTACATACATATTATACTCTATAAAATATAGATCATCATTGACCAATGTTGTAGACACAACTACGAAAAATGAAATTGCCTCTTTTTAGGAAGAATCTGATTAACAATTATATCTATATATATAGTAAATCATACTACTAAGGTTTTTGCCAACACTAACTATAGAAATGGGAGGCCAAAGTTACTATAAGGTTTTGATTATTTGTGTTGTGGCATTATTTGTATCAACTCATGCTCAATTGGAGCTTGGTTTCTATGCTAAAAGCTGTCCAAAAGCTGAGAATATTATTACAAACTTTGTTCATGACCATATCCACAATGCTCCATCACTTGCAGCTGCCTTACTTAGAATGCACTTCCATGATTGTTTTGTCAGGGTATGATTTTCATCTCTATGCTTTCGATTTTGTTTTTTATTCTTCTTTCGAGATAAAGAGATTATCGAAGTAGATACAATATTTTTAAAAAAAGACTTATCCTACTCCTTATTAGGACTCGAACTTATGTCACCATATTTAAGGAACCTATATAGTATCTACAATATTTATAAAAAAAGACTTATCCTATTCATTATTAGGATTCGAACTTATGTAAGCATATTTAAGAGACCTAACTATTTATCCATTATGTCGGACTTTGTTGGTTTAAATCAATTTTAGCTTATGAGTATTATGTTGAAGTGAGGAATTAATATTAAGCATTTCAGGGTTGTGATGGATCAGTGCTTCTAAACTCAACAAGTAACGAAGCTGAAAAGGATGCACCTCCAAATCTTACAGTTAGAGGCTTTGACTTCATTGATAGAATAAAGAGTCTTGTTGAAGCTGAATGCCCTAGTGTTGTGTCTTGTGCTGATATTATAGCTTTGGCTGCTAGAGACTCCATTGTTCACACAGTAAGTAGTATTCAATTCTAATAAGAGAACTTAAAATCTTAGTGTTTAGCTTATACTTCATTTATATATATATATATATATATATATATATATATATATCTCATCTAATCCTTATGAATGCTTAATTTCTGCTCCTACATTCGGACAAGGATATGGTGTTTGTAAGCATATTTCGAGGTCTGTCCCAAACCAATCATAATATGTCACACAAGTTAAAAAAAATTAAACATTCATAATTTTATCTATTTTTATTTCATTGTGATTGATTTGGGTCAGACTCGGGGACAACAGATCCCCATCCCCTAAATTCTTACGATAATTATGTATGTTGGGACAAGAATTACCTATCCCTAATGATATCTCATTCGCTGTCCCCAACAATGTCTCATTCCCTGTCTCACACCAATAACATATTACCATATAAATAAAAATATATTTTAAAAACAAGAAACATCACTATGATCAGTTTCGGGACAGGGAGTGAGACACTATTCGAGACAAAGTGTTATGGTACATTCTATTCATACAATTTTACTTATAAAAAAAGTGATAACATATCTCATGAAAACTGCGAGAATAATAAATTTGAGCCTTACAATCATACATGAATAGTTACCATTAAAAGTTAATTATTAATCGATTTTATCCCATTTCTAACATGGGATATAATTTTAGGGTGGCCCTTCTTGGAAAGTCCCAACTGGTAGAAGGGATGGGGTGATTTCTAACAAGACAGAAGCAACAAACAACATTCCTGCTCCATCTAGCAACTTCACCACCCTACAAACACTCTTTGCCAATCAGGGTCTTGATTTAAATGACTTGGTCCTTCTCTCAGGTATCATATCAATCAATTTCATTACCATTATTTTAATGCATTGTTTCATATGGAAGGAAGTGGTTCCACTAATTGTGCTTACATCCATCCCCGGAAACGTTGAAAGACTACCATTATATATTAGAAAATTAAGATTTGTGTTTGACTATTCTTCTCCTTATTACATTAGGTTTACATAACATAAATACATAGTCCTTTGCCTAACCCATTACATCTGCCCAATCCCATCACTTATATTATATATGTGATTCTAAATCTAAACACTAATAATTCAAATTATTTTCAGGTGCTCACACAATTGGTATTTCTCTTTGCACATCATTCTCAAATCGCCTATACAATTTTACTGGTAAGGGTGATGAAGACCCATCACTAGACAGTGAATATGCAAAAAATCTAAAGACATTAAAGTGCAAGAACATAAATGATAATACTACAATAGTTGAGATGGACCCTGGGAGCCGCAACACATTTGATTTAGGCTATTATAGCCAGGTTGTTAAGAGAAGGGGTTTATTTGAATCAGATGCTGCATTGTTGACTAACTCTACTACAAAATCTCTAGTCAATCAATTTCTTCAAGGGTCAATTCAAAAGTTCTATGCTGAATTTGCTAAGTCTATTGAGAAAATGGGTCAAATTAATGTTAAGACTGGGACACAAGGTGAAATTAGGAAACATTGTGCATTTATAAATAGTTAAGGATGTGTGTTTTTTTATGATGGATGGGTGCAAGTTTTAAGATTTATTTTTTGGGTTTGGTTATTTATGCTATATCATGGTGTCTCAAAGCATATGAGAACCTATAGTGTAAGTTTTTTTGTTTTTTCTTTCCTTATTTATTTCTTTTATGTGTGATGCAATAAGTGGTTCCATAATTATTAATCTCCTTTCAAAGCTCAAATCAAGTTCTTCTTGTTAGAAGAACAAGAATTGAGAGACAGTTTCTTGTATCTCCCACAACTCAGTTAATGAATATCAAGTTGGTTACTTGTTTTATGTTTGTACTATTTTTCATTGGATAGGAAAAATTGAAATTGAATATGGTACACGTACACTATTTTTATATGGAAAAATGACAAAGTTAAGATTATAAGGACAAATGTCAAATCTTTTAATGTTGATATAGGTGTTTTTTTTGTATTACTAAGGTATTCTCTCACCCTTTTGAGTAAAGAACCAATCCTTTCGGATTGTATGGCTGCCCCTCCCAACAAATATCACTCGGAATCGAACTTTTAACCTTATCTGAGAATTTAGCAGGGTCTTACACTGCTACTCTTCAGACTGACTTCTCTGGCTAGATTACCAAGCAAGGCAAAGTTGATGCTGCCATCTGCCTGATGCTTGGTTTTGCTTTTTCCCAATACAAGCTACAAAGGGGTAGGACCCTATTGAAGAATGTTAGTGGCTTCAGATTTTCTAAGAAAAGGATGCTATACTTTCCATTGCAGCATTCTTGCAAAAATAATGGTGTTATATGTCATTAACTATAATTTAATAATTCTTTTCATAATAAATTAAGTTATTTATATTTTTTATTTTATACAAAGCTCTAAAATTTAAAGAATTTTTAAAAGTTGTGTCCATTGTCAAAATAGCTTTTTTCCTTTATGTCAAAAATAATTGAAGAGTGAATAACAGTCAACAAATATGAGACATTGAATAAAGTTTGAGCATACATATCATATTCAAGAATGATGTTATTAATATTATTATTTCCACTACCAACCACAATTTTATAAAAGTAAAAGTAAAATTATGATTGGTTGGGAGGAAATATGAATATAGATTTTGTAGTTCAAATAAACCCCACACAAAATTCAAAACACATGTTAGAATGTAGTCCGTGGATCTTCATCCAACTCCTATAATTTTTTATCTTTTATTTCCTCCTACTAACTTCTTTCCCGGTCGTATCATGAAATAAATTATCTCATCAAGTTAATAAAATTATGACATGTGTCATATTTTTTTGGTTTCTAAAAATATTTTTGTAAAAAATAATTAAATATGACACATGTTATGATTTTATTGGTTAGAGGATATAACTTATCTTCCGTACGAATATATACTTTATTCTCTTAATAAATAATGTATTACCTTATAACATATGTCAATCATTAATATGGTAATATATCATTTCCCATTTTTACTGCACTAAATCATACTCCTAGCTCAAAAATTTCAATAGTAATAGAGCCACACACGTCAACCATACAATGAGTGGTTCCTCCAAAACAAGATAACAAAACTTGGACTACATCCTCTTAATCTCTTCACCATTCAAATAGTTAAACATCCTCTTATTCATTCATATGGCAAGTGTAGCATAACCCTTAAGTGAAACCCTCAAGATGCCCTAAATGTTAGGTGAATACTCAAACCATGGCCTGAAGCTGCCGCCAGAAACAAGCCGAACCGAGCTGAACTTGCCTAGAGTACTATGTGTTCTTTCTTCCATGCTAGAGAAGTTGGTAGTTCGAAATGAAAAGCTCATGGATGATTTGAGTTATGGTTCAATGATACTAGGGAAGAGTTTGAATGCATTTCATGGTGTAAGAGCACCAAATATAAGCATACCTAAGTATTTGGAAAGGATATATAAGTACACTAATTGTAGCCCATCTTGTTTTGTTGTTGGATATGTGTATATAGATAGGCTAACACATAAATACCCTCATTCTCTTGTTATATCCTTGAATGTGCACAGATTGCTAGTTACTAGTGTCATGGTTGCTTCCAAGATGCTGGATGATGAGTGAGTCCCAACCCCTTTTTCTTTCTCTTGGAAAATATAGTAAGGTCATGCTTTCCGATAAAGATCTATTATCCCAAATAGTATCCTAAATTAATGATATTGAAGCAAAAATAATGAATATTTAATTTTTTAATTGAAATGATAATGTTTTTATTGATCCGAGACATGGTTTAGAACACCATTTCGAAATGATCTTGTCCTATAGTTTCAATAGGTTCACTCTTCCTCTATCTTCAATTTTTTTTTAACTTGATGATGTACTTTTTTCAATATGGTAGTATATATTCCAAAACAATAGACAATCTTTTATATAATTCTTTTTATTTTAAATTAGGCATAACAAAATTGTGAATTTTGATTTAGAATTGAGAAATTTATGAGAAAAAACCACCCATTGGAATAAAAATAGAGGACAAACCAACCTACTATTCTTTTCAGCTAATTAACTTTTAGGGCTACTATTTCATGTTGTGGATGTTGCACCACAAAGATAAATGAAGTAAATATGGTATAATTGGTATTAGTTATAGATTTACTTATCTTAAATCTTATTTCAATTCAACTATGTTAATATTTTGTTGTATAAATTATGATTCTCTAATGTTGATTTGTTTTTCTTCTTCTGAAATGCAAGTAGACATTACAACAATGAGGTATATGCTAGAGTAGGAGGAGTGAGCAATGGTGAATTGAACAAACTTGAATTAGAGTTACTCTTTCTATTGGAATTTAGAGTTATGGTAAGCTCTAGTGTGTTTGAAAACTATTGTTTGCACTTGGAAAAAGAGATGCTTGTGAATGGAAAGGGTCTCAAGATTCAAAGGGCATTGTTGACAAAGGGTATAAATGACAATGAGGCTGAAATATCAATTGAAGATAACCATAGTTCTTCAATACCACAAATTGTGGATTGTGGACTTATATGAGCCTTTTGTTTAATACAATGAACCAAGCTCTCTAAAAAAGTTTGGGTGTAAAATGAGACAGATTTTAAAGACATTTTGTTTTCTTCCTTGATAGTTTTGTACTTGATCCTTACATCAAAATATAATTTATCTCATGATATGTATATTGCTTTGTTTAGTCTTAGAAATATTTTTGTAAAAAATAATTAAATATAACACATGTCATGATTCTAGTAACTAGATAATATAACTTATCTCTTTATAGTATAAGATGCTTTATTTTCTTTGTTCTTACATTTAGACATGTTTAAAGGCATATTGGGCCTAAGCTTCTAATTGTACTTCATCTTCCTATAAAGAAAAAAAATAAAAGATTCTTAGAATTTTTTATATATCTAAAATTAAAGTTAATTATGATGATTAATAAAAATATATAGAAATTGTAAATCATTGTTTTTTTATATACATTAAACTAATTGTTTTATTTATTGGTTGATATATTAGAAAAAACATTAAAAACATATACCCTTAGTCATGTTAATTTTTAAACTTTTATTATCTTTATGGAATATAGAGTATTTTTATTATTCAAAGATGTATTTGAGGGATTAGCAACCCAAAAGTTCATATATGTTAAAAGAGTAGACTAGATCCTCTCCTATTTGCTAGTAAATAGTTGTTTCGATCTCTAACAATATAGTTACCTACTTAGTCTATGATAAATAAGAAATACACTTGTAGTCCTTGCTAATACACTTGTTTTGATCTCTAGAGTGTGATACATTTGTGATTTGTGTATTTGATTCTTGAATATTGAAAAAACAAACCTAGACACATTAGTAATTCAATAATTGTTCCTTCTTCTTGTAGTGGTATTTGGGTACCTGCATGCATGGTTTGTAATGACCAAATGCACAAACATATTAGTTCTTTTAGTAAGTAACATTGCATTAGGAGGGGACACCGATACAAACAACTATAATGAAGACATTACATGAATAAAAAATCAATAGCAAGATCCATATTTCTTTAACATAATATAATGGCTTATTACTTTGGTGAAGAGGGAAAACAAAAAGAAACAAACCTAACTACACATTAATTCCTAATATATTAGGAAGCATGAAAGGGTTATCCATCTTAACAAATGAGTGATCTTGTAAAATAGCATGAATATCCACAACAATAGCTTCAAACAAGTGATACTCAAGTACCTATATATGAATTCATGTATTTCATTTTTTAGGGGGCAAAAGGCCCCAAAAATAAATAAATAAAAATACAATCATATGGGTATAGCAACCTCGGCTATGTCATGAGATACTAAGTCATTAAGTTCATTTTGAATCATGGTTAGTATTACAAGCTCATAGTGAATTTATTCATTTTTTAATTGTGTTGTTTAATTACTAATTTTAAATTCAAAAGGATAATTTCTAACTTTTGTTCGTGATACATTATATGATATCAACTAATTTGAAATTCAAAAGTTAATATTAATCATGGGATGATTTTTAATTTTTTTAGAATTAGTACAAGTTCTATGTTTGGGTATTAGTGTATCCAAATACGGCATATACAATTTGTGTAAATGCTTTTTAATGTTTACATTCAAACACATCTAACTTATTGAATTTAAGTTTTATGTAATATAAGCTCTCATGAGCTTTTGTTATAGATGCTTGAATAAATAAATTCTTCACACAAACATATGAGAAAAATTTGTCCTCTTAGACATCAATTTCCACACTAAATAGTTTGAAGCAAGATGTTGTTCATTTTAATTTTGGAGCAACAATGTGAGTATTGTGAGGGGTTACAAGTAGGGCTGACAATGAATCGATAAAACTCGGTATTCGTTCGAAACTCGATTCATTATTTAGCTCGATAAACTTGGTTTATGAACCAAATGAGCTAGAAATTGAGCTCGTTAAATAAACGAGCCGAACTTGAGTTGGATATAGTTCGACTCGTTAAGTTCATGAGCTAGCTTGATATATATATATATATATATATATTTATTTAATTAATTATTTATATATATATATATTTATATAAATTAATTTTTATGTTTACATACATTATATTTTATATTTATTGTTAATATATAAAAAATATTATATTTATATATATATATAACCTTTTGAAGTATTTTTAAAATTTTAATTAATTATTTCAGTTGTCCAAATGAAACATTCGAACTGAATCGAACAATTCGTGAACTTTAACCGAGCCGAATTCGAGCTAAAAAAATAACTCATATCGAACTTGAGTTGAATTTCAAGCTGAGTCAATCCTTATCGAGCTGAATTCTAGTTCAACTCGTTTATAGCCTAGTTATTAGTATTAGTCATAAAGCTAATTTGACATAAATAAATACACTAGATTTGTTTAGTTTGATAAAAATAATTGTTTTAAGAAGTGATTAACTTATAAACTTTAATTTAATAAATTAATTGGAATGGCCTAAAACTTATTAGCCAAGAGCACCTAAACTTTATTACATTATCTTAAATAATCACCTAATTTTATCAAAGATTATTATTTTCAGACACAAACTTTCAATAAGGATTTACTTGTTTTTCTACCATGTAACCCAAATAATTTAAAAAAAATTAAAATAAAAAAATAGAATGATAGAAACATAGAACATAGTAATAGACAACGGTGGTTAATATTTTCCGCCGCCACGCTTCTACTATGAGTCTATGACACTGTAATCTGAAAGTGTTGTTTTGTTTATAGTCTCATTCATAATCAATGGAGCCTCCTCCTATTTGTTCTATTGATTCTTTGTGTTCCAATCAAATCTCTTCTCTTCTCTCTCCTCCTTCTTCTCTTCTACTTGACCAATATTATCATACCCTTTTGTCTTCAACCCACTCTAGTGCCATCAATGTTCAACAAGATCCAAACTTTGGAAAGGGTACTTAATTTAACCAAATGGGTATCTTTCAAATTTCAATTTTGATTATTGTGTATTACACTATATTTTTTGTGTGCAATTGGGCAGGTGTATATGCTGCTATGCCCTTCAATGAAGGAGACCTTGTTCTTAATGACCGCATCTTTGTGGGGGTTCAACATTGTCAGAACAAGGTTTTTTTTAATTGAAAAGTCACTTATAGCATTCATATTCTTGTTTGTATGCATTTTTAGTGAAGAGTTTTTTATATGATGAAAAAAACTATCTGAAATTCAGCTTTAGGAGAAGCTGAGTTTTTCATTTTCTGAGAGGTTTAGAGGTCTTAAGTCATCGTTGCGTTGCGGCTAATACTGCCTGTAGGAAATGCAATTACAATTGCAGTTGCGAAGCTGAGTGTGAATAATATCAAAACCATAATATTATGGCCTCATTTGTGGTTGCAGACTGCAATTTAAAACCTTTTCGCCAAAGTGTTTTTTTAAAAATCACTTATTTTTAAACTTAAACATGATACCTTAAAATTGAAGTTTATTTTTGTACCTTTTCTTATTTTCTACGTTACTTTCGCAGATTGATTGCTTTGTCTGTAGCTTCTGCTTTCGTTTTATTGGTTCAATAGAACTTCAAATTGGGAGGATGCTTTACTTGCAAGAAGTAAATGCTTCTGAGAATCACGGTTGTAATGAAATGGAAATGGACTCCTCTGATGAAGAAGAGAGTAGTCAGCAATGTGGTTCCGGTAGTTCCAGCAAAACTAAAATTCCTCTACCCGAAGGTGTTGTGGAATCATTAATGAATGGTCAATTGATATTGCCTTACTCTAAGGAGTTCCCTTTGCCATCACCTGTTCCATGCCATGGTGGATGTGGAGAAGTTTACTATTGCAGGTAAGACTATGATTGCTTGAAAAAACAATAATGAGTATCCTCATACTTTTATGAGTAAATATGTGGATCCAAATTCCAATGCTAATTGCTTCAAATTTAAAATTTTAAGAGTAAAGCAGATTATCGGGTATAGTCTAATTGAGCTGCTCTTAACTTTCTGCGATTAAGGGAATCTTTGTTCCTTGCTTCCTGCACATAATTTTTTCGGGGTTTGAAATATGAAATAATATCTTCCTGTGATGTTGTCAATACCTGTAGCGCGTCATGTGCTGAGGCTGATTGGGAATCCTCTCATTCATTACTCTGTACGGGCGAGAGGTCTGATCCAGCACGTAGAGAGGCACTTCTTAAATTTGTCAAACATGCTAATGGTAAGACTCCTTCTATATGGACACTAATAATGTTAAAAAGTTTAAACTTGTTCTGAATCATTTTGCTCTGTGCATTGCTTTTTAATTTGATGCTCTTTCCTTTTCCTTCCAGAAACAAATGATATATTCTTACTTGCTGCAAAGGTATGGTTTCATTTTGATCTGAAATTGGTGTCTCTTGAATGCTGCCTGAAAAACATGTGTGCACGAATACACACACAAACAAGCCGTTAATGCATGTATATCTGATATTGGCTTATAATTTCTTGAAGTTGGTCAGTCCTTGTGAAAGGGACATGTCAACGAGAACAAGACCTACCGACCTAGTATTATTGTCGTTAGTGTTCAAGAAGTATATTGTATAGTAAATGCTGGAACTTTAAATACAAAAACCAATTTAGCAAAATTAGCTTTTATAAGAGATAGTTTCTTCCTCAATATTACATTGCATGGTCCTTTTATCTTTTAATTATTTTACATGTCTATTTTGTTCTATCTCAGCTATCCTTTAATTTGACATTAGACATGAACATGTGCATATTTATCGATGCTCAACTCATCGAATAAGCTATATTTTCGTCAGTCTTGCATAAATTTTCTCCACTACGCGTACATGACTGGAAGCCTGGTTGGATTTTATGACTAGGCTATTTCTACTACCATATTAAGGTACCGCAAGTTAAAAGCAAATAATTTTGATGAGCAAGTGAAACGTGATAAGTCTTATGATTCAAACAACCATAATTTCTCTCTTCTTTTGGAAGCTTGGAGGCCTATATCAATGGGATACAAGAGAAGGTAATTACTGACTTATTTACCTGTTTACAAGAATACTGAGTCTAAATCTTATGCTTTCCTAGTGTGTGACGGAATTTCTTGACAATATGCACGTATGTCCATGCCTTATACGGAGATGCTGGACCATGGTTTCATGTAATTAAGGTTTTAAAATATTTATGGTATATATGTTGCAGGATTGTTGAAATTGTATAGATAAATCATATACGATATAATTTGGTCTCTATCAATTTCATACCAGTTTTTTATGCCCTTGTCAAATTCTTCAATTCATTAAAGTGTATAGAGGGTGGAATATGTCCTTGTAAGCCTTCTTACTAAGCAAAGCAGATTTTGTTTTAACCAAAAAGAAAAGTATTGGATTTTCTATGATTAGAATATTGAACCTTTTCTTTAATTAATATCATTATTTCTTGCGAGTATAAGTTTTATTTCATCAAACAACTTTGTAAAACTCATCCAATAATATACCAATTTCATTGTTCAAAGGAATATTTTAATCTAATAAACTCATCTAAATATCTAATAATATATCCTTCAAACATGCTATTTTGTAAAGAGAATTCTTCTTCGATCTTTTGATGTGCATTCAGTATGATTTATTATATGCAAGTGAATAATTTCAAGTGACTTATAGGTGGTGGGACTGTGTTGCATTGCCAGAAGATATTGATTCTTCTGATGAAGCTTCATTTAGAATGCAAATAAAAGAACTGGCATTCAAGGTAGGATTCTTCATATGTTTGGTGTGTGATATGAAATGTTATTTTCACCGATATAATATGATATACCTACTTGTCTTGTTATTGATGTTTCAGTCTCTTCAACTTCTGAAGACAGCTATATTTGACAAGGAGTGTGAGCCATGTATCCTAAATATGCAAGTTTTGTGATATATTTGTTCATGTGTTTTCCTAGTGATATCATGTCATCATTTCTTCGGAAATTTTAGCTCCAAGTCCTTGACTCTTTCCAGTGTTCTCACTTGAAATCTATGGACATATCATTGGCATGTTTGAGCTGAATAATCTGTAAGAGTTCACTGTATGGATTTTTTTTCCGTTTCGCCATATACTATGTTTTGTCTGTTTCCATTAAGGCATTAACATAATGCTTGAATATTGTGATATAGCTATAGAAGTAAACTGAACATGAGAATCATACTTAAAATTTCAGATTGTAATAATCTGTATAATGATCCTGAGTTTATATTTGTCAGTGATTTGGTTGTAGCTTCTCCTGTGGAGGATTACTTTTTATACATTGATGATCTGACAGATCCGAATAAGGTTAGAATTGTATTCCCCTTGATTTTCTACTTTATCTCAAATGAATAAGTTCTTTTACTTTTTCTGTTAACATTAATGGCAGGAAGAAGCCGAGAAAATTACACAACCTATTCTGGATGCTCTGGGTGAAGACTATTCTATTTGTTGCCAAGGTACTGAGTTTACGACATTTTGTCCGATGATATCTGTAGACAAGTCTCCATTGTCTCTTTATGTAACATTTATACTTCAACTTTGGCTTTATGTCATTAATGGTTATTTTATTTCACTATCTGACTCTCCAAAAGAAAGCATTATAATAATGCATTGCATGTATTACTGATAATTGAAACAATGCAGTTTCATTGGTGCATGGTGCTATACCTTCACGACATATTCTGTTTAATTTTGATCATTATTTAGTTATAAATCGGTATTGAATTTTATTATAGGAACTGCATTTTTTGCTTTGCAAAGCTGCATGAACCATTCTTGTTGTCCTAATGCCAAGGCTTTCAAAAGAGATGAGGTATGTGTGGCAAAGCTATCTTGACTTTATCTTCAATTTTCATTTGGTTTGAGTTGATCGCATACTTGATTTCGGAAAAAAATGACTAGATAAATTTGTTTTTTAAGGTAAATATGTGATTATATTACCATTAACCAAAACAAAACATGCAACTGAGGCCTGGTTTCGCACGAGCTATTCTTCAAAAAGAACAATACTAAGCCAGTAAATAGCATAGAACATTCCTTCTATACTAAAAAGAACTTAAGATCAAAATCTGATACTACCATCCTATTACATGTATGCTATTTGTTGTAGAAATATTGTTCCCTCACCCTTACTTCTATCAATCTTAGTATTGACTTTGTACTTCATTTGTGTACATATCTCAGTTAAATTTTATCTACATTCCTGCTTTTCTGTTGAAAAATTCTCATATTCCTTTCCTTCCAAATCTGATAAACACATGCTGTGAAATAAGCTCAAGCAACTTGTCTTTACCGGGAGAAATGTTTCCATAAATGAATACAGAATCTTTTCCATCTGTTCAAATTATAAGGACAACTCCTTATACTAATCTTGTCATGTACCTGCTGCAAAAGTCCCTTCGAATATGAACATTCAAAGAAAAGATGCCTGTTCGTTTCCAATTCAGTTTGACATAGGGTGCATAGATCATCCACAACTGGAATGCCCATTCTAGTCATCCTTCCTTTGTCAGCAGCATATTTTTTTATATTGTAGCCATGCTATAAACGAGTGTTTTGGTCGGCTTAACTTCTCCTATATCACTTGAGCTAGCACTGCCTTTGGCTTATCACCCATAATCCACGTGTATCCTGCAGCAATGCTATAAACAAGTTTTTTGTTAGATAAATTTCATTGGCCTTTTGGTTTGATTACCCTTGATTCTGTTTTAACATGAAAAAGAAAATGAGGTTCCCTTTTGGTTTGATTACTCTTGATTCTGTTTTATTACATGATTTCATTTTGTGCCTGCTTTGTTGGTTAAGCATGTCGCCTTTTCACCCTTTCGTAAATTACTTCGAAAACAAGATCTCATCGTAACAGTTACTTCACAAAGTGTATCATGCATCTTTTTTTGTATGCAGGATAGAGATGGCCAAGCAACAATAATTGCACTGAGGTCCATTTCTAAAGGAGAAGAGGTTAGTTTATGCCAATATCTAATGACCCAATAAATATCTTTTTCCTAAATGCTTTTACTGAGAATTTGGCTTTTGGTACAGCCCAATGATTGATGATGTTTTTGAAACCAGGGTTCTGAAAGGGACATCATATATGGAACTTACCATAATAATCTCAGATGTATATATATTATTGCTTTGTTCAACTAATTAACTTTTGGAAGATTTTTCAGATAACAATATCTTATGTTGATGAGGACCTTCCATATGATGAGAGACAAGCATCCCTTGCAGATTATGGTTTTAGATGCAGGTGCCCAAAGTGCATTGAAGAAGAGCCATAATATATGTAAACACACATGTAGCAGAAGTGATAATGAGGCATTCCTATAAATGTGACTGAGTTAAAATGCAAATAAAACACTAGTAAAGGGAACATAGTTAATGTTATTATGGGTTAATTATGTAGCAGTTTTGACACTTAGGCCCTTTCAGATCAACTTTGGCATGAAATTTTATACTATGGTTTCTATTTCATTTGTTTGTCTTGCAAATTGCAGGGACCATGAAACCTTAGTTCATATAGGCTTAAAGATAATGTTTTTTTGGAGTAGATTCACTTATGTATGTAGTTGTAGATTTACCATACAGAAATTTGTACTTTAAATGATACTGCAAAATCAACACAAGGTTCTCTAGCCTATACACTGTGGTTGTTACTGTAATCAAGTAACTTCTCTTCTTCATTTGACATTTCATCTCCTGAGAGCTGAATGTGTGATTTGGAATTCATCTTGTTCCACTCATTTTCTACGCGAAAAAAGATCCATTGGAAGCGGCGGAAAATCTCCAAGGCAGCGATTGTGAACACCGTGCGATAATTATGGCGAAGATGGGAAGATAACTTGTATGTCCAAGTGCAGCGCAAAACCAGATTACTCCCAATCACCCAAAAATAAACCTGCAATCACAATCTGTTGTTTTATTTTTTGATCTAGTAGTAGTCTTTTCTCAAGTTGTTCCCATAACAATCCTTACCCATCTCCTTCCATGTAACAGATGCGAAAGTCGATGCGGCTTGCTGAACTTGAATATTCGAGTGAAGCTGCTGCGGAAATAGAAAGAAATCTTATCACATGTTACAAGACATTCATAATCTTACAACAGAAATAACATCCTCACTGATAATGTCAATAAAACCAAAATTTTCTGCCTTTAAGTTCTTGGCTAAGTTATAAAATCACTCTTGACAGTAGAATCTACATGTCTGCATTTAGAAAAAAGCTATGTTTCAAAGATACCATTAAATGTGTTTGGTATAGTAGGACAAACATTTTTGGCATACCTTAGGTCCCAATCTCTATTCACATCCCAGTAGAAAGAGTATAATGAGTTTATAACACTTGAAAGAAGCCATAGAGGCCTATAAAAGTTTGTCCACTTATCAGGGAAGATGTGATACTTAAGGGCAGAAAGAAAAATCACTGGCACTGCTGTTGAATATTTTAAAGCTGAAACCATAATCAAAGGAAAATAATATCATTATTAAGCAGTAATATCATTTGGTAAAGAAAATATGACTCAATAATTTAATCTAATTGAGTGTAATATTTGTCAGCCTAAAGATTTATACACATTCATTATATCATATACCAATCATTTGTACAACTTTTTTTGAATAGTTAGTGATGATTAAATATGAATGGTGGATGATGTAAGACAATGTATAAAACTCAGGTATAATTGTAAACAAAAGTGGCCTTAAAAATTGAACATGACTAGTCAGATTCTTAACTAGTTTGCATGAGTAACTGATACAAGTTCTTAAAGGAAAAGGTGTTACCATTGAGAAGAGAAGTTTTGTCTCCACTATCTTTGTATTGTCGGAGACATTGATTTAAACGGAAAATGTAAGGTAAAACAAGAACTAAAGGAATTGCCACTGAGTGACTACCACAAACTGAATCAGCTTCTAACCAATCAATTGTTGCAACCTACAAAACAGTTTTTTATTTATTTATTTATAAAATGTCGATATATCGAATGTGTTGGATATTCCAAGTGTTAATGAAGAAATCTTACATTATGTAAAAATGTATAAGTTAAAAAACATATAAGTGGATGGACCGATAAACCTTAATACCTTAAGGTTTTCGGTCAAAATGTGGTGCTAAACCCACTTTTATATAACAACCAGAACAGGAAGCTAGAAAAACTAGTAACTAAAATACATAAAATTTTCAGAACCAAACCTGTCTATGAACCATTCTACAGACAGAACGCTCCAAATCAGAAAACACCTGCATATATAAATTGCAATCATAATCACCATATAATATTATTATAGTAGTACATCACTAGGAAGTTAAAAAACCAACATTTAAATCACCAAATTATATCAATTCTAAAGTCTAAACTATAAGGTTTTGCATGTCAGTGTTGAAAGTTGAAACTCAGTATAAACACATAGCATATGACACCTAAAGTACTTCACTATTTCATCTACCTCTTTGAATCATATATTTATATCTCCCTCCATTTCTGCTTATTGTATTATATGATTAACTCAAAGTAACTTACGGTAGGATATGATTTCCAACTTTTACTAGGAAGGTTTCTTTCAGTTTTTTGTAATAACAAACAATTTAAATGCATGCAAAAGTATATAGCTTCATATCTATAAATAAACATGTAGTTTAGGTTAAAAACCTATTATGTAAAAGTCAATCTTAAACAACTAAAGACTAACATGGAATACAACAAATATCATTCTAGAGAAAGATAATACTGAAAGGAATCAGACCTTGGGCATTGAAGTTAAAATATCAGCCAAGAAAAAATCGGAGAATGATATTGCCTGGTTTCAAGAAAATACAAAAAAATAGGATTAATAATCAAGCATGGTTGCATATAAAGTACAATGATTTTGATTTTGGGTCAGCACGTAGTTTTTATTTTATTTTACCTTTATGTCTGCAATGCAACCATTTTATCTAAGGGTCTTTTTGCGAGTTGGTTTTCGGAGAGAATAATTGAGAGTTATAAAATATATTTACGAAATGACTATGAAACTATTCTTTTCCCTTTATTTCTCCCCCTTCAAAACTCAACTTGCAAACGGATACGTAACACTAATGTGGGAGTGGGAGATGCATGGATACATATGAAGTTGTTATAAACACTGAACTCAGAGAGGAAGTATGTGAATAAGTTACATTGTATATGATATTCTATGTGCATGCTTATATATATTATTTACCTAAGTGCTAGAACTTACTAACATAATACACTCAAATAAGAGAAAACTTGCCTGTAATGGGAAAACTATGCGCCCAAGTGTCCTTAAGAAATAAAATCTAGAAGAAAGGTAAAAGATGTCAAAGGGGAATATCAAAACCAAAACTACACCAGCATACAATAGCACCTGCAGAAAAATTCAAGGAAAACTCAACACTTTCAACAAGAAACAAAAGGAGCACAAGTGGTATTAAATATTCATTAATTCATCATAAATAATGCAGTGGACAAAACTTCACTTGTTTTCTACATGAAAAGTTATATATGCTGACTAAAGTATTTTTCACTGATGACATAAATAAATATAAACTCTTGTGTGTTGGATATCTTATTTACATCTTAGCTTATCATAATTCATTGTTATAATTTATCAGTGAAATAAAAAAATTTATTAAAAAAACATTGCAATCAAATAAAGTATTGTTGAGAAATGACAATAGTACAGTAATAATTGAAAAAGTGATAACCATGCAGACAAAACTATACAATAACCCATAATTAAGAGTGGATGCATCTATTACACTGGTTGTGATGCAGCATATGAGACTTCTCCTTGAGAATAAAGATAAATATATGCTGTCAAACTGGTTGGAACAATAATTGTCATCCATGTGGCACACTGCAATGATAAACAGAAAAGTTAGCAAAATCTAAGGCAGAGATTATAGGACCATAAAAAATAACTATGTGCCAAACATGACATAGTAAAAGTGACCATAGTTATTACCTTCCATATTTCTCTGTGAGTCAGATGATTTTGATCATGATCAAATATTTTTGCATAATTGACACCAGCCTGAGCAAAAAACCATAAGTTGATTCCCCAAAGCCAAACCATCAAAGCCTGAAATATAAAAAAATGAGATGTAACACAATGATACAACAAATATGTAAATAAAGTTTCAAAACCATAAGCTGTGTAAAAGAGGAGAAAGAACTAACCGCAAGAAGAAGAGGGTTAAAATACAAAAATGCTTCATATAGAAACAAACCCCGTTTGTCTGCACTCATTCTCATGACAGAATCCCATCCAATCTGCAATTTTCACATATGGCCAATAAGATTGTGAAGCTGCAGGGAAATGCTGTATAGAGAAAGTGTTACTAACCTTGCAACAGATGAAGCCCCAAATAAGGAACAATAGTACCTGGACAAGTAGAGCAGGAAAAAATGAATGAAAATAGCAGAATGCATTATAGAAATAGAAGATCAATTTACAAGAAAATTCCTAAAGCTTCTTCAAAGTTAAAACAATATAAAAACCTTGAATCTCCACAGCAAAACGGGCGAGGGCAATATAGCAGTGAAACTCATGGGTGTGCTACCACCACCCCTTGAATCATTTGCTTCCATGGAACCAAAAACACCATCCTCAGCATCGTTTTCAACATCATATGCCTCTGGGAATAGTAGGAATAAATGGTTGATGTATTGATAGAACACACATATAATCAAAAGTTAAAATATAAGTGATTATTATGTTAAAATAAAAGAGATTATTATGTTAAAATAGAAGAGATGAAGTTACCAAGATCCGAGACAACAGCTTTAAATTTGCTGCTCCCAGACTTACGTAAGTGAGGATTACTAGCAGGAACAGAAGCACCTCCGAACATATATATATATATGAAACTACAAACAACTATGTTGTTGTATATATGTTTATGTTGCACCTCTTCAATTATGCCAAGAACCTAACAACATGCAAAAGTTGATATATATATATATATATATGTATAGCCATGCAATATATTTGGGGTTAATGTAAGAAATGCTCATGATACATGAATGGATATGATGTTCTATTTTGAATGGTATAACTCTTGAACAGAGAATTGTGAATAAGTAGTGTTTGATGGAAGCATTATACTGATAAGAAAAATGAAGCATTGTCCTTATCTCTGCCTAGAAAGGTTGTTCTATTAGCTATCAATAAAAGAATAGCATAGAAAGAAAGGGAAAGAGATACAATAATTTCTCTATTGACGAAGAACAACATACAACGTCAAAAGGAGAATTGTTGTCATAGATAAAGGTTGGCAATCTATATTCATTCCTATAATATAAAAACTATGATTTCTTAACATTCATTTACACATGGTTTCTATGATAAAAGTTTACCGTTAATCCCATTCCATTCCATTTGTTCCCTTCCCTTCCTATTCCATTACATTATATTCTATTTCATTCCATCATCCTTCAAACTCTTATAAAATAAGTTAACATTCTGTAGGCAATATTATGAGGAATCGAGAGTATGAGGTTTCTATGCATTTTGTAAACATAAAATTGGCTAGCACAAGTTTACATATCATGCATGGCATTAGCTAACATTATAAAATTCGACAAAGTATAAATAAAAGCTAATAATATGTTGAAATGATAATCATTGTTTAATTATGAATGAATGAGGAAAAAGGGAACCTCAATGGGTGGATGAATTGGGCGTGAGAATGGGATCTCTCTCACATGGTGGAGGAGTAAAGAAGATCAAGAACCTAGCAAAATATTTGAATTGTCAAAGGACCTGTTTATCAATTTTTTTGAAGGGCTTTCTTCAACCACAAATTTCCAATTAGAGTGTCCAAATGAGCTTCCTTAATATAATGATAAAATATTACGAAGATAGAAGAATTTCAGACATAGTTTACAACTCAATGAATTGAAGCTTTTATGGCTTCAAAAGCCATTAAAAAAAGGAAAAGAGAACAAGTATCAATAGGTGCATTTAAGGGTGAATTATTAGCCACGCAAGAACACTTAAATTTTGCTTGAAAGCTTTGTTTCATTTGAATAATATTGGGTTGGAAATGCCGATTGCAACGCATGTCTATGACCTATCCATTCTTAGTGAGATTCAATCTTAGCAAGATTTATGATATTGTTTTATAGTTTAATCTTTTTTCTTCATTTTCATATAAATTACTATCTTACTTATGATGTTAGTATTAATTAATGATAATAGCATCTAAATGCATTTCAACACTTTGGATAAATGATTATTTCAAAATAATACATGAGGTATAACATTTGATATTAAAAGAACTTACACACCCCAACAAGAAGTTAACATATGATTTTTTGTATTGTTTTTATGTGGTATACTATAAGATTAATTAAAACTTCATTGATTCATTATTAGGCCGCAAATTAAATTAATGTTAGGTTTGAAAATTACCTAAATTTATAAGACTAATATAATATTTTTTATTCTAAATTCTAATTTTATACAATTATACTTAGCAAATTGATGAGTTATTGCATTAATCTTATGCATTGAGTTTATATGACATTTTAGGACTTAAATGAGTAAGGATTGATGTCAAGAGGATAAAAAATTGACTTAGACCATATTCAGGTAATATGCATCCAATGTAGGAGTCGCACCAAGCACAACTTGGCTAGGTGAAGAATCCAGTCAGATGAAGAGATGTGCTCAACACACCTCCCCTGCACTCAACGCATATATAAAATATTAGATTGATAAAATGGGATGAACATCAATCCAATTTCAGTTTCATTTACTACTTTGGTGTAAATTAGAATAATTTCGAACTCATTTAGTTCCTAGGCTAGTATAGGCCGAAAACAAAATGTAAATATGAGGGAGGATGAATGATGGAATTGATGTATACAGAATAATTTTGAACTCATTTAGTTCCTAGGCTAGTATAGGCCGAAAACAAAATGTAAATATGAGGGAGGATGAATGATGGAACTGATGTATACACGTGGTGAATGTACCTCTTCTCTTTGGGTTACGTTTTTATTCGCTTTAGTTTTGTATGAAAAATCCTTAGCTAAGCTTCTCCTTTGTTGAGATTGATTGAAATATTTATTTGATATATGTATTTAGAATTGATTTATTTTAATTATGAGCAATAAATTTTACTACTTGTCTTTGTTCTGCTTAATGCTTATTTAGTGAGTGACGACTCTCCTCGTATGAATTCATATGTTGAACCTGTGAAGAAATTATGGTTCCATATAACCTAAACTAGAACCTCATCTTTTTAGTGTAATTCTAGACATAGTTTTATGCTTAACTGTCACATGCTTATTTGTTTTAGTATGATTGCTAGACATACTCATATGAACATAAAAGTCATTTTAGTATGTTTTATAACATCTGATTGAGACTAACTAATACTAACAATGATTAATTTGACCTATATTTTAAATTCTTGTAAATAACTTTGGGTTTTTTAATTTTTGAGAAACTAAAATAGTACGGTGAAAAACACAATGACTAAAATGAGATTTCTTTAACGGTAGATGTGAAACCGCCTAAAGTTTATTTCTTTTGGCAGACGGTGAGATTTATTATAGTTTGTTGAATATTTGTCAGTACTAAAACTTAGCTAATTAGTTGAGAGATCATCCTGAAATTAAATAGAAAAAAAATTAGATTTGTGTACTTGTTAAATTTGTTTAGAAAATGATGGTCATGAGGTGAAGAAAGTGGACAAGAAATGAAGAGAAAAAAAAGAAAGAAAGAATCTTTAAGTTAGGACAGATTTGAAGGGTGAGAGTGTTTCTTGAATTCTCAGCAATTGAATCATTTTAAGTTTTAATATACATTAGTATGTTTTAGAATTGATAGCTAAACTACTAAAGATTAAACTTTTTGAAGACGTAAAAACCATCAAAGCCTTTATTGATATTTTCTAATACATAAAATAATGATTGAATCGTTAACATAAACTCGATAGCTTATCTAAATTACTTGTAATCTATTTATGTTTTAGTTACATAAAAAACTAAAGGTAGAGTAAGTATATATATATATAACTAATTAGCACCACCCAATGCCATATCATATATACAATCCTGTGCATCATCGTAACTTGGTCCAATTCCCTAACTATTATTTTTGTGGTAGTCTCACATTTTGGGTAAGGAATTAATCTTTTTCGAGGTGTGTGGTTGCCCTTCTCAACAAGTGTCGCTCACAGGAATCGAACATTTGACCTTTTGGTCATTCTGGGATCTAGCGAGACCTTACACAACTAGACCAACACCTTGTTGATATTCCTTAGTATGAATTCACTCAACAATATCACCCAAACCAAACCTTTGATAAAACTCATTTTAATCTCCTCTTCAATTTGTATCATATGTCTCTTGATGTCTACTATACTCTTGTCCACAACAAAGCTACAAGAAGAGTATTTCAAATCTTCACCACAAGATGTTTCTGCAGCCACAAATCTTGAGCATCTAGTGTTTGGACTTGGTTCAGGTAAGACTCTATGGTCTAAGAGGAAGGAATATGTAAGACTCTATTGGAAACCAAACAAAATGAGAGGATGTGTATTTGTTGGTACCCTCCCAAATGAAAACAACAATGATACATCAATTCCTCCACTATGTCTATCTTCAAACACTTCTAAATTTCATTACACTTGGGGGCCTAAGGGTCATTTATCAGCGAATCGAATGACACTTATTGTTAAGGACATAGTAGAAATGAATTATTCTAATGTTAGATGGTATGTGTTTGGAGATGATGATACTATTTTCTTCCCTGAGAATTTGGTGAAAACATTGTCAAAATATGATCATAGACTATGGTATTATATTGGTGCACATTCTGAGAGTTATCTTTCAAGCCAATATTTTAGTTTTGGAATGGCATTTGGTGGAGGTGGTTTTGCTATAAGTTCTTCTCTAGCAAAAGTGTTAGCCAAAGTGATTGATTCATGCATAGAAAGGTACCATTATCTCTATGGAAGTGATGCTAGGACATACTCTTGTATAACTGAACTTGGTGTTGGATTAACACAAGAACCTGGTTTTCATCAGGTAATAACAATATTTTTCAACTGTAGTAATATTATATTTGGATATATATGCATTGTGACTACATTTTATCCATGTATAGGTTAATATGTTTAAAAATGAATTGAAAATTTGTTGATTGACAAGATAAAGTTATTCAGTTAATTACTGAATCATCCATATAAATTATTTTTATTTAAATGTAATAGTTAACCTATGAAAGATGGATAATATATAAATGCTATAAATTATTAATACATAAATTATATTTTCTTTAAGAAATTCAAATTAAACTTGTATCCTTTGAAAAGTTCATTTTAATAGAATATTTTTCTAAAGTGTGTTCAATAATATATTTTATATTCTATTAAAAAGGATAAATTTATATTAGGTATTTATGCATGTATAAGATATATCTACATTCAAATAATTATTTCATAAAAAAATTAATTTAATATTAATTGGTATTAACTTTTTTTTCCTTTGTATTTAATGATATTATTAATCACCGAAAAATCATTAATAATGATAATGCAATATTCTTTTTTAAAGGGACAACATATTATTGATATTATTAATTATTAAACGCATATTTAATAATGATGTAAATATGTGACACTTATTTTTCCCTTAAACAGATCAAACCTATATAATATATAAGAGCACAAATAAAGAATTGAAAACGAAGAAGAAAGGAAAAGTAAGCTCAAAAAATGAATATAACATATTTTACCTTTAAAGTGTCATAGGATTGAGTACTCCTGCTACCATTTTGATGTTTCATGTTTGGTTAGAATGGGTGTGTGAGTTAATTCAATTCTAACTAATTATCGATTTAAAGTAACTAATTCAAATTGATTGCACATGTATTCCTCGGTATTAATTAATCTTCTGTTTTGTAATTATGAAATTGGATTAGGTTGATATGCGAGGTAATATCTTCGGCCTATTGGCCGCACATCCGGTAACTCCTTTATTGTCACTACATCATCCACATTTAATAGATCCAATGTTTCCTAACATGACAACTATGGACGCCCTACAACATTTGTTTGAAGCAGCAAATGTTGATTCCCAAAGGATCCTACAACAAACAATTTGCTATCACAAGAACTTTTCATGGACCATTTCAGTGTCATGGGGCTATGCTATTCAAGTATTCCCAACCCATATGACTTTGCCAGATGCTGTTAGAGTGCAATTAACAAACAAACATTGGAATAGAGGATCAAATGTTTTTGCAACTTTGTATAATTATAACACAAAACCACTTCACCATGACCCATGCAAAAGGTCCATTATTTTCTATCTAGACAATGTTTCTCATGATAAAGATGGCAGGATCATAAGCAATTATAGAAAATCATTTCGAAATTGCTCCTACAACATGGCATCATTGAATAAAGTGGAAATGATCAAAGTGTTCTCAAAGAAACTAGACCTTGAGATTAAACAGGTAATGTATATTAGGAAGATTGATTTATATATTGATGATGGTACTTTTTTTGTTACGTAGGGATAGTACTTTTAATTTATTAACTATATTTTGTATTCAGTTGCAGAGTCCAAGAAGACAGTGTTGTGATATATTGCCCCATAACACTGATGACCTAATGGAAGTTGCAATAAGAGAATGCAAAGATGAAGAATTGATTTTCATGCACTAACAAAACAAAATTATATGTAAAATCTCTTCTAATACACATAGAAAAAGTCATCATTTAATTGTAGAGCCATAGCTCCTCAAAATATATCAAATAAAGTAGATATATAGTAATATTTCTTTTTATATTAATTGTGTCATACTAAATCTATAAGTTTATTACTTTAGTTATATTTTAAACTTTATGGTTAATATCTCATCTCATACATTTAATGTAACAAAGAAGAAGAAATTAGCATTTAAGAATCTTTGTTGTGTAAAACTCGTGTCACAAATCACAACCCACCATCATTTTATGATCTTCAAATTCGGAAACTTTTCAAGATATGGCAGCAGGATTCAAGGACTTTTGCTAACAAATCATAACTTATAACGTTTTTAATATCAAAAGGAGAACTAATACTAGAAGAACTAATACCTTTTTGCACATGAAATATCACCTTGCGTACCTTCAAATATGAAGAAAAGAACCCAAAATTTCTTCTTCAAAATGAATCCCTCATACCTGTTACACACTTTCAGACACGCCATACATACGCCTCATTCAACATTTTGATTTGTACCTAATCAACTCAAGGAATAAACACAAATACTGTTACAAGTAACAAACTTGAAACGTTAAAGTTATTACAAAATTGAACTGATTCATTAACGTGTTCAAGTTACTTATAGGTTCATATGAGTATTGTCCTTATGCATGTATATTTTATAATTTAAAATCTTAGTTTATTGGACTTGTAGTTTGAATGCATATATATATATATATATATATATATATATTTTATGTTCATGCATCATGAGGAGTCTCACACATTTATAAATGTTTGAAAACAAGGGTGTGAAGGTGCTAGAGCAATAATCTTCTGCATCAGCATAACTACATCCAATATAATTCTCTAGTTAACATGCTGTTACTTCATAAAATCACCAAAACCCAATCTTTGAAAAACATCATTTTACTCATCATCTCTTCATTTTGTGTCACTTATGTCCTTGTATCATTGCTACTCCTAGGAACATCTAAGTTATTGAATGTGCACTCTTCATTAGAAGATGTGTTTGAACCAACCACTCTTGATCATCTTGTGTTTGGAATTGCTTCAAGTAAGGCTTCATGGCCTAAAAGGAAGGAATATGCAAAATTATGGTGGAAACCCAATAACAACAAAATGAGAGGATGTGTATTTGTGGATAGCATCCCTCCAAAAAAAGACCATACTAGTAATGATACACATCTTCCTCCTCTATGTATTTCAGAAGACACTTCTCGATTTCGATACACATTTCGAAATGGTCTAAGATCAGCAATTCGTGTGGCACGTGTCGTGAAAGAGATTGTAGCATTGAATCATTCTAATGTTAGATGGTATGTTTTTGGAGATGATGATACAATTTTCTTTCCGGCGAATATAGTGAAAACTCTTTCCAAATATGATCATAGGCTTTGGTACTATGTTGGTGCAAATTCAGAAAGTTGTAAGCAAGATTGGTTTTTTAGTTTTGGAATGGCTTATGGTGGAGGTGGATTTGCTATAAGTTCCTCTCTAGCAAAAGTGTTGGCTAAAGTTTTTGATTCATGTATTGAAAGGTATCCTCATCTCTATGGAAGTGATGGTAGAGTTTATTCTTGCATAACAGAACTTGGTGTCACATTAACACTTGAACCAGGTTTTCATCAGGTAACATATAATAACACAATTAACCTTGAAAATTATATTTATTCAGATGAATTATCTATATCAATAATATTGTTGAATCTTCTTAAACTTTTATATCACTTTTTTAATATAAGCTTTTTCATCTTTAATATAAATTGGAACAGGTTGATTTAAAGGGAAATATCTTTGGCCTATTGGCTTCACATCCAATAACTCCCTTGTTATCATTGCACCACCTTGACTCCACAAATCCAATATTTCCAAACATGACAACTACAAAATCTTTGCAACATTTATTGGAAGCTGCAAATGTTGATTCTCAGAGAATGCTACAACAAACAGTTTGCTACCACAAGCAATTTTCATGGACTATTTCAGTTTCATGGGGCTATGTTGTACAAATATTCTCAAACCATGTGTCTTTACCAGATATTCTTAAAGTGCAAGAAACATTCAAAGAATGGAAACCCAAAAATGATATTGCAGGTGCATATACTTTCAATACAATACCACTTCACCATGACCCATGTAAAAGACCCATCACTTTTTACCTAGACAATGTGTCTTCTGGTAAAAATGGCATTACCATAAGCAGTTATAGAAAATCTTTCCAAAATTGCTCTTACAAAATGGAATCAGTACAGAAAATGGAAGTGATTAAAGTGTTCACAAATAAGCTAGACCTTAGCATAAAGCAGGTAATTAAAATCTATTGGTATCTCAACATTTGGTTTTGTATTGGTAATATTAATAAAACTCTTATAATTTAACTATTTTCTTTGTTCAGTTGCAGGCCCCAAGAAGGCATTGTTGTGATGTATTGCCCTCTAGAGCTCGTGATCAAATGGAAATTACAATAAGAGAATGCAAAGATGATGAATTGATTTACATGCACTAAAGGTTCTTATCAGAGCTGAAATTAACTCTCAGGTTTTATGCCTATGATAAAGGCATCATATAGAAGAACATTATTGGCATTAGTATCTATGAGATGTATTGTAAATTTAAATTTGATATCGAGTGGAACATCATATATTTATGTGAGTATGAGTAATGTAGTAAAGTAATGCTAAGAAAACCGAAATTTGTTAACTCAAGCTTCAATGTTAAATTCATGCATCACCCTTACGATATATGTAAGGGTGGAAATAGATCATGCTTAAACAAGTATGACATGTTTAAAATATTGTGGCCTAAGTATCACTTATTTATTTGTTTGTGTTTTTTTCTTCAGATCTATGTTTGACCTGTTTAAAAGTTTGTCATGTTCTATCAATCTAATTAAAGTTTGTTATAATATAAGATATTTATATAAATTAATATATTTTTAAATAGGCTAATAGGTTGTTTTTATATAGACTAAATCTAATATCCCAAATTGCCTATAGGATATACATATTTTGTATTTATTTAATGTATACATTATATAAAAATTAATATAAATATATAATACTAAAATTGTATAGGTCAACATGTTATGTTTAATAGGTTTTTTTAACAAGTCTCAGTCTAACCTATTTATGTTAATTAGAATTTTTGAGAAGTTTGAGCTAATCTATTTAATTTAAATATATATTTTTTTTTTTTGAAAAGTTTGAGTCTATAATGTTTATTAAAAAAAATTGATTTGACTCGGCCTACCATGTTTCCACTATACATGCATTGATTTTCATTCTATATTTTTCCTCTACAACCTTCAGCAAAAATTCACACTACTCATTATAATGATTAGTATTGTAATCCAACCCAACCCACCTTCGAAAATTGGGCTATAATCCGCAAAAGGAATTGAGCTAACATTGCTCTTTAAGGTTTTTGTTAATCAATGAGTCCATAATGCTAAATCTATATCATTTCATTAATTTCTGCTCTAAATCTTCTTTTTTTATGTTGTTCCAAAATAGATTCCCAACTACATATGCCAACATCTTAGAAAATAGTTTCATATTTTGGCACCATATGGTTTGGATACATGGATTAGGTACACTGCCACATTTACTCTACATATCATAGGAAATATTTTATTTCTACACTGCCACATTTTGTTTGGTTCTCTATAATATTTCCTAATGAAAAGTTATGGTATAATGATGGGTGTGCAGGTGAACTAAGTCATAAATTTCTGATAGTGGAACTGATAAAACAATTTTGAAATCATATATAGTGTTGTGTGGAACAAAAGACCAAACTTGAGTTGTTAATCTAACAACTATACCTGAAAATTCTACACCTGTGAATCCACCAGGTATCAACCACCATAGATTTGATGTCTCTATATATAGACTTGTACACTAATGGAATATCAATCATACAATATATTCCATAAATACTAATTATCAAAAAATATGGGTGTACTTAACATCATTATCAGGGTATTTTTTGTGGCTATACTCATCAAATTGGCCATAGCTACAAATCATATTGTTGGAGGACCAAATGGTGGGTGGGATGCTAACTCAGACCTTCAAACATGGGCATCTTCTATACCATTTTCAGTTGGAGACAATCTCAGTAAGTCACTTATAATGCATCAATGTAACACAATTCTTATTTATACTTTGATTATTCTTATAGTGCCTAAAGAATACATATCCTTCAAATTTGAAACCATATGCATATTATTATTTATTTGTAAGTTACTAAGTTGATAATATTGGCATCAATGTTGCAGTTTTTCAGTACCCTCCAAACCATGATGTGGTTGAAGTTTCAAAGGCAGACTATGAATCTTGCCAACCAAGTAACCCAATTCAGTCTTACAATGATGGCACCACAACAATCCCTCTTACTTCATCAGGGAAAAGATACTTCATTTGTGGGACAATAGGACATTGCAGCCAAGGAATGAAGGTTGAAATCGACACTCTTGATAGTGCAACTTCTTCTGCCTCACCGGAACCATCTCCTTCGCCTGCATTTTCTCCTGATGTTTCCACCATTCCCTCTTCTGCTCCAGAAGAAACTACTACGCCTTCCGAATCTCCTAACTACATTCCTGAAGTGCTGAGTCCTTCGTCCGAAACACATCTGGAAAGTGCTACAATCTCTCCAACCATTCCTGTCTCGCCCCTAGCCCGTGACCAACATTCACCAGATCTATCAGATTCATCAACCATGAAGGGTAACCTACAAGCCTCCATTGCAATAGTGTTCAGCTTTCTAATGATGCTTATGGCCTTCAAAGGATGAGAGAATTTCCACTATAGCTACCTCTGTTACTGTGCTTTTTCTTTCCATGTGAAAATTTGCTTTTAAGTGTTTTTCTTTGTTGCTATGGTGTGGATAGTGGTTACAATTTCAGAAATATACAGTGAGCATGCTTTTTAGTCAACAAATATATCTCATCAACAATGTTATTTGCTTTTATATCCTATTACTGAAACTGCCTTTTGAATCATCCTACCATGGACAATCACTCAGCAACTTTCACTTCCCTTAAAAAACTCTAGACAACTCTGAACAAGAGTAAACACTCAGTTCACTTCTCGAAAGATTATACGGATATCAGATAGATCCTTAAAAGTTTTCTATTACCAGTTAAGTTCTTAAAAAGTTTATAAGCGTCATCACATTGGTTCTTATAAGGACTTAAGTCGCCAATTAAGTCCTTCTATTTCTCCTTCTATTTAACAATGGTTATAATATTCTAAGGGCTTATTTGGTAATAAAAAAACTTTTGAAGGACTTATATGACGACACCATAACTTTTCGAGGACTGAACTGAGGGTTTACTCCACTTAACTACATTCGTTCTATAGCTATTGCGGTATGAACAAGACGAGAACCTTAAAGGGGAATTTCCCTTACATAAACGATCCACTAATCTATTTATCTATCCATCATTAATACTTGGAAACCATGACATAAAGCATATCTGTCTTATAGTTCAGATTGTAGCAGCATACATTTATCTTAATATGCAATCTCTGAGCAGATATTCAGACTGCGAGTTTAGAGAACAAACAAATAGGACTAGTTAGATAAAGATAAAATACAATTGAAGTGCGCATACAACAAAGCAGTGGATGCAAACGACTTTACGCCACTGGAGGCCGAAGCAGATGATCCTTTGATGTATCAACTACAGAAGGAGACATGAACTGCCACATCGCGATTCCAGGGTAGCCGACGAAAGGTATCAGTTTGTGGTTAACACCATGTGCCCCTTTAGCAACTGTAGGATGGGGGAGGAAGCTAGGATGCACATTTGTCAGTTTGATCTGCTGCTCCAACCTTTCCTTATCTGCTTTCAGCATATTCTTCTCGTCACGAAGCTCGTTCTTCTCAGCCTGCAAAGAAGCATAAGATCAGAAATCAGAAGTACAATTCATAGATATACTAACATGACACCATATACTATGAGAAATAGAAAGCATAGATTAGACCAAAACTTTCATCAATAATCATATCATTTCAAAATAAGTATTCTAAACAAAAAACTACCTTCAATTCTTTAACTTTTAGAAGTAATTCATGATTCATATCCTTCAGCTTTTGTGCTTCATTTCTTAAATTGGTTACGACGTGAACTGCATCGCTTAGTATAGTGACCTTGTCTACTTTTGACGGCCTATCAGGCTCCAAGATAGAACTCAATTCGAGAAACCTTCAAAATCATGCCAAATTGAAGAGAGGAGATTTATAAGATTAAACTCAATCAAATAAACCGACCCCACCTAGTGGAACTAAGACAAGGTTTGGTCGTTGTTGTATACACGATGCAAAATAATAACATGCCTCTCATTCAGCTTATCCCTTCGCAATTTCTCACGACATGCTTTGGCGCCAGATGCACATGATTCAGACTTCAAACTACAACATTAGTTGCAAATGAATTAGGGAAAATTATATTAGACAGAATACTGAAAACTAATCACAAATTTTGACTTAAAAAAGCCCCGACCTTTTGTGTATATAGAGTCGATTTGTTAATCAATTAATACACAAATAACAAGAGAAAGGGAAAAAAACATTGCTATCTACTCAAGTTTTACTGATGCACTAGCACCCATGAATTTAGTAGGTACATGCATGCCAATACCTTAGCCTCTCCAAATTGCTAACAAGGTGAAAGTGGAATGGTTAGTATTTGTAAGGACTTAAGCCCATGAGGAAAGTCTAACCCAAAAGACTAGTATATTAGGTGAGAGAGTCTTACAGTTTCTTTCATTCTATCGACACTAACCCAATGGTAGTCATTTTTCTTTTGGCGGCTTCACTCACCTATCAATCAGTAAGTACCTTAATCTTGTCCACAGGTAGCCCTTTCTGTGACATAACTCTCAATAAAAGCACCAATTGTTAGGACTTAAGTCCATGAGGAGAGTCCAACCCAAAAGACTAGTTTATTAAGTGAGAGAGCATCATGACTTAAGTACTACATTGAGTTTGTTATTCTTCTCAATATGAGAATCCTAACAGTGACTTTGCAAGTGTGTAAATTGCACTATCATTCTTAAAACATGTCATAAGCCAAAGTGTAAATTGCATAAATTTCTCAGCTTTTATTATGTTAATGATTGAGGCAACACTTATAAATTGTTAAATTTTGAAATAATAGTATTTTTTTTGTTTCGCACAAATATGGAGACAATATTGTATAGTTTACATAGCCACAAAAGTGATATTACCGCTTTGAAGGGCTTTTTTCCAGCATAGTTGAATCCAGTGAGTATTCCATTTCCAAGCTGCAATTATATATAAGTCACCATGACAAAGTTAGGTATAATAACTTAGAGTAAAGTACACTGGATACTTTTAAATTTACCTTATTTATACTCATCTATCCTTTTTTTTAGAATATTCCACTCACCTTACATAAGGGTATATAGCATGTGTAAAAAAAGTGGAGGGGTGAGATATGTAATTTTGCTAAAGTTGAGTTGGTGTTGATATAATTTATTAAATAACTCATAACTTGTGGTTCTTGCTTCTAATAAAGATTTTTTTTACTTTCTACATAAAAATATGCAATACAATATTCACTTGAATTCTCATTTATGAGCTCTAGTTTTAGTATCATGTTAGATTATATTTTAAAATCAATTATCAATATAATAAGTTATATAACATATCTATGTATGTTGCATTCTGAGTTATTGTGGTTTGTAATATGAGATTTCTTCCAACATTTATTACTTTGTGTTGCATGAATTTGGATTCTCACTTGGAGTTGTCCAAACGATTAGCATGACCCATTTTGAAATCAAATCATGGTCGGATTGGGTCAAGAAATTGATCAAAATCAACTGAAGTTAATTGTCTGAGTCTAATGTTATGCTTATTTTTACACTTGATTGTTCGAGTTTTTTGATTGTGGCCTCATGAGACTAGTTCAGAGCCGGTCGAGTTTGAGTCCATGTTGGGTTCATTTGAATGTATTAGATTTACTCGAGCCTATATTTCACTATCTTTAACCTCCCCTTTATTGTACCTATTTGTTCCAAGTCAGTTGGGCTGGCCCATTTTATCAACTCTTCATCCTCTTTTCATCTACATCCAAAGGCTCACACTTTGTGAAGTCTAATTCTAATTGCTTTGTCAACTTGATTGATGCAATACATGGTTAAGATTTTTAAGTGGGAGTGGGAGAGAGTCATGGTGAGGATTGAAAAATAAACAAAAACACAAAAAAAGTTGAAGAAAAAGGGAAAATCACCTCATATTAGAAGGATCATTGAAGGTGTGAGTATGAGGCAGCCAAGTAAAAGCATCAGAATCTAAAGCCATGAAGTCATGTCCAGCAACATCAAAGTCATAATAATCATAAAGCCAACCAGTAGAAGCACCTGAAGAATCCATGTTTATGTTTGTTTCAAGAAGAAGAGAAAGAGAAGTGAATTACCTAGGAATAATATACTATATATGTCACATAATTAAACATGTTCATTTGTTTGTTACTTTGGCTTTATGTGTGTGAGTTTACTTGTAAGTTGTAATAACTTATGTGTTTAATTACTTGTAAGTTGTAATAACTTAGAAAGGGAAAGAGAAAAGTGTTATGCACATGCTAGCATAGTCCCACCATAACCAATTAAGTTCATACAGTGAAACAATAAACATTAGTTGACTTTTCACCCCAATTATTATCTTATGTTCAAGAGTCAATCCCATAAAAACATTTAATGTTAAATCACTACCCATATTCATTACTCTAAAAAAGTTATTTGGTTTCATTTTTATATTTACAAAAAAATTGATTTCATTGAATGTATTAGCAGATAGGATTAAATAAGTTCCTACTAAATCATCTGGTTAAGACGGGTCTATAAGTCAGGTCAGGTCTTGCTCACCCCTAATTTCAAGTATCATTATTATCATCTCGTTATTGATATTACTATCATAATCACCACTTCCACTCTAGTTGTCAATATTACCTCCAAATTATGTGAAATTAAATTTCAGGTTATTATTTTAGGTCCTAATTCTTTCTAAATCAATTCTAACTCTACAAATTAAAATTAAACTTCTAAGCTACAATTATAATTTCTTATCCAAATGAACCTATTATAAAACCATTAATTATACATGTCTCTATCCAAAACATTATATAACAATCAAGTTCTAGATATTTAAAACTCAAATCAATCATAACTACAATCCCTCTACAAATGTAGAATTAATAAGATACACAAATATGTATCTATTCTTGCTAATTAGAAAGTCAGAATGAATATCTTACCACTAGTATCTATCTAAATGAGACTTTCATCACAAAAACAAAAATCAATTAGAAAAAGAAAAATTCAACCTTTTCTTTCAAAATGGCTTGATGCATGCCTTATGCTGACGTTGGTTGCCATGAATAAACTCTAACAAGTAGTAACAAATATAGACAATGCTACTTCATGATGTTAATTAATGGAAATATTATGACGTGCTTTCTTATCTTTGTCATTAAATAAATAAACAAGGGTAACAATGCTATGTCACGTAGTTTTACAATCTTAGTTACAATCTCATGTCCATTATCATTGCCAAATGATTAATTAAAGATGATTCTTCCTTGTACCATATTTGTTACCTATTAGTTACTTTCTCTTATCCATTACTCCTTTCTTAGATTTCATCAATGAGTCACGTAGTCTTGGTAGAGTCTCTTGAATCAAGCTACGAGATAAAAGTTATTAATTATGGAGACTAGACACTAAGTAATTAATGTTGCTTTCTTTGGAAACTCATTAGGTATAGACTCCCTTTAAAGGTATAATTATTTAAGAGATAAGTTATTCATAGGATCGAAGATGTGAAGTGTGTCATTTGTTTGAATCATAATGAATCTGTTGAACATCTTTTTTTGTCTTGTGATTTTGGTGCTTCTGTTTGGAAAGGATTCTACCCTTGACTTTAGGTTTCCTCATCCATACCAAGCTCGTTATTAGATTGTTGGAATTTGTATTAGTTAATGTTTACTAATGCAAAAGGTTCCCAGTTGTGAAAAATGTTTTGGTTTGTTGTTGTGTGGTCTATTTTGATAATGAGGAATGATTTAATCTTCTCATGAAAGACAGTTAGTCATGTACATATTATGGATTTGATCCAAGCTAGATCTTAGAGATCCTAAAGATTGTATTACTTTAGCTACTAAGAGATCAATGTTTGATCTTTCTTTATATTAGGTTAGCACCATTTGTGCTGAGTTTAATACATTTTGCTTATAATAAAAAAGACACCAAGTAAAAAGTGTGTTTTACCATTTTTTTTATATCTAAACTACATATATCTTCAAGTTATAAGAGAAATTATATTCGAATCGAGCAATATAATATTATTTTTGTAAAGAGAAAATAAGAGTCCCACCACTTAGTAGAAAAGGAGGAAAGTACAAAAAAATTGTTTCTCTTATCTAAACTCATAACCTTCCTAACAAATAAAACAACCTTAATTACAATTATACCTAGACTCATTGTATCAAATTACTTACTTTCAAAGAGGGCACAAAACAAAACCCAGAAATGAATATTCTTTTATGCCAGAAGTGAAAAAATTGTACTGAAGTGGTGGGGGCCACATTTTTGGCCTTCGTGACTTTTGGCCTTGAAATGAGGTTAATTACCGTTACAGAATCAATTTGGGCTAATTTCAACGTGGTATCCAATAATAGGGGATTGTCTCATCTCAATCTAATTAAACAAGAAAATCATAATAATAAAATTTAATTAATATGTCATATCTTAATGGTGGAAGATAACTTATAAAACCAAGTATGGGATATTTTTTTTATTTCTCACAGGTATTTTTTCACTGGAGATAATCCTGTCCGAACCAGAAACATCTATATGTATGTGAGGCTAACAGAACTTGGGATATAAGATTGTCTACATTTAAGACATTACTACTTATTCTTTATCCCTCCTATTTTGGTTATTTATTTCACTCTAAACATTGCAAAGCTGCCAAAAGTTTGGTGCTTCCAAAAGCAAATAGAAATTTGAAAAATGAAGTTTTTGTTAAAGTTGTTAAAATGAAATTTAATGCTTCTTATCCATAGAATGTCCATGAAAGTTACTTTTTTTACATATATTTGAATCTCTTTCCACTTATATCACTACATACTGAATTAATTTTTTTTATGTATGTTAAAACTTAAAACACAACTTTCTATATTTAAAAAGAAAGAACTTAAGACAGGAACAAAAAGAGCAAAGATTCAAGCTCCATAGAAAAAGAGAATTGACACTAGAGTATTGAAGAATACCTCATAGTATTTTATTATTAAATTGAATGAAAAAGTAAGCTAATATGACTTATTTATATAAGAGAAAAAAAAAAAATTTATAAAACAAGCAAACTTACACAAACCTAATTAACTAATTCTTAACTTCCTAATTAACTAAGCGACCATCTTCCGAAAATTACCCGTAAAATATCTTTAATAATGTATGGATTTATGGTGATGGCATAAAATTTGTTACCATTGTAACAAATGATTGCATAAACTAATTAAATAGTTTAGAAAATGACTTTTATCCTATGCAATTTAAGAAGAAACTGTAGTACATTGCAGATGACAATTTTGAGAAAAATATATATACCAAAGAAGCTACTCCAAATTGATTTTCTATTAAATACACATTCTATATTTATTTGTTAAGCAATCCTTCACGAATATTTAACCCATTAGACATATTTTTTATTGTTATTATCATATGCCCTTTATATTATAGTGAATCTACTATTATTCCTGCCATATACAAATGAATGAATACTTCTACATCTTTGCACATTATTACGACCCTTTTCCATTTGCCAAATAAAATTTTCAAACAACATTCCAAGTTAAACAATTGGATCCCCCTTCATCCTTTCTAACTACATGTTACATCAATCAAGCTAATGAAGCAATTACACATTATTATTATTATTATTAGAATAATAAGGAGAGTAAATTAATCTACTATCAAAAATATTATTAGAGAATAAGATTAACAATTCTAACCATATAAGTGCTATACCTTATTGGGTCGAGTTAGAATCATCTCTAGACTGAAACAATCTTAGTTCATTCGGATCATGGTTGGTGTCGATCCACGACTGTGGCCTTGAGCATGGAACACTCCACAAGCATGCATGGGGGCTTCTAGGGTTGTGGAGCATAGAAAACCGTGATCCGGTTTTATCTACTCATTTGTACAAAATAACATCCGGATTAGCTTGAGACAGGGAGTGTGACACTGGGATCAGTCCCGATACAAGATGACATCATATAAAGGCCAATTGACTGCATCAGAATCCAATGACCGCAATAGCATGGACTGGTCCAGGAGA
The DNA here is from genome assembly GCF_001865875.1 of Lupinus angustifolius. Lineage (NCBI taxonomy): Eukaryota > Viridiplantae > Streptophyta > Magnoliopsida > Fabales > Fabaceae > Lupinus > Lupinus angustifolius. The sequence continues at coordinate 30,062,192 of NC_032014.1, forward strand.
TACCAACGCCGAACCCGGTGTAGGTGTGTCCATTGGCGGTGCTGCAACACTCGGAGGACTAGTCTCCGGCGGTGGTGGATATACAAGCGGAGGAGGAGGAGGAGGAAGAGGGGTAGGGTTAGGGTTTGCAAGCGGTGTAGGTGGAGTTGGATTATTAGTTGAAGTAGAAGGTGGAGGAGAAAAAGCAATGGTGTTATCAGAAGAAGGAGGAGTTGGTGATGTTGTTGGGAGGTTGAAAATGGGGGAAGGAACAAAGGTAGTAGTAACAGTAGGAGGAGGAGGAGGAGGAGAATAAGTGACGGTGGTGGTGCAAGATGAATAATCATCAGAGGAGCATTTGGTGCGGTGGTGACGGTGGCGGAGGAGGCGGAATCCTAGTACAAGACCAAGAACAATGAACACAGTGAGTAAGAAGAAGAAGATCTTTGTTGCTTTACCAACATAGCACATAATTCTGAATCTGAGTTTCAAAGATTGAACTGTGGTAAGAGGTTACAATAGACATAAACTGAATTTGACCCTTGGATTTGGTTATTAGGTAGCTTTAATTTATGACTGTGTCCACCTACACCAAATAAACAAAGATTCTTTATAGTATTTTACTTATTCCAATCAATAAATATGGAATATCAAATGAAATAATAAGAAGGTGGATACAAAATTGAGGTGAACGAGGATGGATCACAAGTTACAATAATTATTCAACCGTTAAAAGTGGGGATAGTCTATATATAATTATTATCATACACAATCTATCCTGACAGACATGCATGTCTGCCACATCACCCTTCCTTCCCTCCTCTCCTCCAATTACTTCACTCCATCGTGAAGAATATCACATATCTCATAATTTTTCTTTCCTCATATTGTAAATCAATCAAACTTCTCGAAATAATATTAAAATAGTAATTCTTTTTATAATTTTTCTTTTTAAATGAATGAAGTTTTTTAATTTGTTTGGGACACCATATGAGACATGAATGAGGATATGTGATCCACATCCCTCCACCGTACCTTCATATCTAAAGGAAAATGATATATGTCACTTATAAACTAATCACTAGTAAATAACATATGTGCATATAAATAAATAATAAAATAAGATACTAATTATGTATAAATCTTTATACTAATAGTATATAAATATTACAAGATTACCCTAAGCTAATACGTGTGTTTTAAGCATTTCAAATTTTATTCTTCATGTAATTATAATTCAAAATTTAAATCAACATTTCTTGCAGGAAGAGAACGGGTTATCCTAAATATTTGTCACCTTAGATTTAAAGCTAATTCGACCCTAAATGTTGATTGTGTCTGTCTTTGAACCCAAACTCGACCATAGACTCAGTTAAATATAATGCATATATGTTAGATTATTTGGCGTATAAAATTATATATATGTTCTTAATCATGTATATGTTATGAAAAATTAGATAATAAGTGGGAAAATTTACGTGGATAGTGTAGTCAAACTACACTATCACACGTTTGGTATATGTTTCAAAATATTTACGGAAGTGTATTTTTAGGGAAGTCGTGGATGGTACCCACGACTTTGGGGGAAAGTCGTGGATGAGATCCACGATTTTGGGGAAGTCGTGGATCCCATCCACGACTCCCTGACATATTCTCTCTCCATGGAAGTCGTGTACCCTAAACACGACTTCCATTGTATAATAATGACAAAAGAGATATGTAGCCTAGTGGTTCTTGGATTTTATGGAAACCTAGAGGTCTATGGTTCAACACCCACCTATTGTTTTTTTTATTTAACTTTTTTTATAACTTTGACATATATTATTTTTACAAGGATATGATACATTATGGTTAAATTGCATTATATTCATTACTGAATTTTGTACATTTTTATTTTATATTGTTTTAAACAATTAGGTAATGTATAAAATTTGGTAGTGAATATAATGCAATATACTCATAATGTATCATAGTTCTATATTTAAAAAGAAAGAACTTAAGACAGGAACAAAAAGAGCAAAGATTCAAGCTCCATAGAAAAAGAGAATTGACACTAGAGTATTGAAGAATACCTCATAGTATTTTATTATTAAATTGAATGAAAAAGTAAGCTAATATGACTTATTTATATAAGAGAAAAAAAAAAAATTTATAAAACAAGCAAACTTACACAAACCTAATTAACTAATTCTTAACTTCCTAATTAACTAAGCGACCATCTTCCGAAAATTACCCGTAAAATATCTTTAATAATGTATGGATTTATGGTGATGGCATAAAATTTGTTACCATTGTAACAAATGATTGCATAAACTAATTAAATAGTTTAGAAAATGACTTTTATCCTATGCAATTTAAGAAGAAACTGTAGTACATTGCAGATGACAATTTTGAGAAAAATATATATACCAAAGAAGCTACTCCAAATTGATTTTCTATTAAATACACATTCTATATTTATTTGTTAAGCAATCCTTCACGAATATTTAACCCATTAGACATATTTTTTATTGTTATTATCATATGCCCTTTATATTATAGTGAATCTACTATTATTCCTGCCATATACAAATGAATGAATACTTCTACATCTTTGCACATTATTACGACCCTTTTCCATTTGCCAAATAAAATTTTCAAACAACATTCCAAGTTAAACAATTGGATCCCCCTTCATCCTTTCTAACTACATGTTACATCAATCAAGCTAATGAAGCAATTACACATTATTATTATTATTATTAGAATAATAAGGAGAGTAAATTAATCTACTATCAAAAATATTATTAGAGAATAAGATTAACAATTCTAACCATATAAGTGCTATACCTTATTGGGTCGAGTTAGAATCATCTCTAGACTGAAACAATCTTAGTTCATTCGGATCATGGTTGGTGTCGATCCACGACTGTGGCCTTGAGCATGGAACACTCCACAAGCATGCATGGGGGCTTCTAGGGTTGTGGAGCATAGAAAACCGTGATCCGGTTTTATCTACTCATTTGTACAAAATAACATCCGGATTAGCTTGAGACAGGGAGTGTGACACTGGGATCAGTCCCGATACAAGATGACATCATATAAAGGCCAATTGACTGCATCAGAATCCAATGACCGCAATAGCATGGACTGGTCCAGGAGATACCAACGCCGAACCCGGTGTAGGTGTGTCCATTGGCGGTGCTGCAACACTCGGAGGACTAGTCTCCGGCGGTGGTGGATATACAAGCGGAGGAGGAGGAGGAGGAAGAGGGGTAGGGTTAGGGTTTGCAAGCGGTGTAGGTGGAGTTGGATTATTAGTTGAAGTAGAAGGTGGAGGAGAAAAAGCAATGGTGTTATCAGAAGAAGGAGGAGTTGGTGATGTTGTTGGGAGGTTGAAAATGGGGGAAGGAACAAAGGTAGTAGTAACAGTAGGAGGAGGAGGAGGAGGAGAATAAGTGACGGTGGTGGTGCAAGATGAATAATCATCAGAGGAGCATTTGGTGCGGTGGTGACGGTGGCGGAGGAGGCGGAATCCTAGTACAAGACCAAGAACAATGAACACAGTGAGTAAGAAGAAGAAGATCTTTGTTGCTTTACCAACATAGCACATAATTCTGAATCTGAGTTTCAAAGATTGAACTGTGGTAAGAGGTTACAATAGACATAAACTGAATTTGACCCTTGGATTTGGTTATTAGGTAGCTTTAATTTATGACTGTGTCCACCTACACCAAATAAACAAAGATTCTTTATAGTATTTTACTTATTCCAATCAATAAATATGGAATATCAAATGAAATAATAAGAAGGTGGATACAAAATTGAGGTGAACGAGGATGGATCACAAGTTACAATAATTATTCAACCGTTAAAAGTGGGGATAGTCTATATATAATTATTATCATACACAATCTATCCTGACAGACATGCATGTCTGCCACATCACCCTTCCTTCCCTCCTCTCCTCCAATTACTTCACTCCATCGTGAAGAATATCACATATCTCATAATTTTTCTTTCCTCATATTGTAAATCAATCAAACTTCTCGAAATAATATTAAAATAGTAATTCTTTTTATAATTTTTCTTTTTAAATGAATGAAGTTTTTTAATTTGTTTGGGACACCATATGAGACATGAATGAGGATATGTGATCCACATCCCTCCACCGTACCTTCATATCTAAAGGAAAATGATATATGTCACTTATAAACTAATCACTAGTAAATAACATATGTGCATATAAATAAATAATAAAATAAGATACTAATTATGTATAAATCTTTATACTAATAGTATATAAATATTACAAGATTACCCTAAGCTAATACGTGTGTTTTAAGCATTTCAAATTTTATTCTTCATGTAATTATAATTCAAAATTTAAATCAACATTTCTTGCAGGAAGAGAACGGGTTATCCTAAATATTTGTCACCTTAGATTTAAAGCTAATTCGACCCTAAATGTTGATTGTGTCTGTCTTTGAACCCAAACTCGACCATAGACTCAGTTAAATATAATGCATATATGTTAGATTATTTGGCGTATAAAATTATATATATGTTCTTAATCATGTATATGTTATGAAAAATTAGATAATAAGTGGGAAAATTTACGTGGATAGTGTAGTCAAACTACACTATCACACGTTTGGTATATGTTTCAAAATATTTACGGAAGTGTATTTTTAGGGAAGTCGTGGATGGTACCCACGACTTTGGGGGAAAGTCGTGGATGAGATCCACGATTTTGGGGAAGTCGTGGATCCCATCCACGACTCCCTGACATATTCTCTCTCCATGGAAGTCGTGTACCCTAAACACGACTTCCATTGTATAATAATGACAAAAGAGATATGTAGCCTAGTGGTTCTTGGATTTTATGGAAACCTAGAGGTCTATGGTTCAACACCCACCTATTGTTTTTTTTATTTAACTTTTTTTATAACTTTGACATATATTATTTTTACAAGGATATGATACATTATGGTTAAATTGCATTATATTCATTACTGAATTTTGTACATTTTTATTTTATATTGTTTTAAACAATTAGGTAATGTATAAAATTTGGTAGTGAATATAATGCAATATACTCATAATGTATCATAGTACTTGTAGAAATAATATATGTCAAAGTTATAAATAAAAATAAAAATAAAGCAATAGGTGGATGTTGAACCATGGACCTCTAGGTTCTCATAAAAATTAAGAACCACTAGGCTACATAGCTATTTTATTATCAATATACAATGGAAGTCGTGTTTAGGGTACACGACTTCCGTAGAAAATGATACTTTCGACAAAAATGTATCATTACTTTGTACATAATTGAATAGAAACACATCGTTTGTGTCATCTTTGTCTCCTATCAGATCCTAAATATTGATTGAACCTAATTTTTGAACCTAAACCCGACCCTAGACCCAACTCTATTCAGGTCTGAACATGATCAGGCCATACCAAATAAGTGGATAGGGTCGGATCCTGCAAACTCCTAGTCTATTATACAATTCATTTGTATAAAGATATTAGCATCCTTTGCATTGATATATAAAAAAATGTTGATTAAAATATCAAAGATCTACTTGTACAAATAACATGATCATGAAGGGTATCCCACCTTATTCTCCCCACGTCTCTTTACTAACAAATTAAAATCGAACTTTAACGTCATATTAATTAATACAAGATAAAACTAACCTTCCTTCAACAAATTTTAGGACAATTATACCCTTTGCATGAATTGGTTTCATCTCACACCTTCATTCTTATTAGTTTTTCTCATCTCCTTACGTTGCAAATTTGCATTAACATTCAATAATTCATATGTTTCTCCCCTTCATCAAATTATGGCATGCAATTTTTTGTAACATCCTACGTTTCTTGTTTAACAAGTTACAACAATAAAGCAAATCTAGATGTAATTAAGATTACAACATTATAGTTTTAATAGTCTCCATAGCCATATTACAATAGAATTGCTGCATTTTCCTATATAATTATGATAAACATAATATAATTACGACCACAATTTTAAAGTTTGTTATTCAATACATAGTGATATTGATTTGGAAGCTGAAGAGACAAATTATATTGTGTTATTATATGTTTAGAGATTAATCAAAATTAGATAGATTATTCAAAGTTCAATGAGATGAAAAGAAGATTATGGCATTGGGTTGGTGAATTTGGAAGCAATGGAATTTACAAGACCTGCTACTTATGTGGTTTTGTATGTCATTCTTCTTTGTGCTTTGGTCAAATGGGTTTCAGAGGGCAAGAGATGGAAACCCCATGAATTTTTTAAGGTATGTTTTTCATTTCTTTTTCACCCTTATATTTTCCTAGTTATTCTTATTTCATGGTTGAAATCAGAATTTTGAATAGTATTATGAATTTTACCAAAATGGTGATTTTGGGTTTAACTAGGTTATTCATCTACATGATGTTCCATTGCTGGTGTTGTTTAACTAGGTTATACCAACAATGTTTTTTGTACAACAAACTTGAATGAAACCAACTTTAGTAACAAGTGGTTGGATCAAGTGATATATAACTGCTTTCCCTTAAGCAAGATCCGAGTTTGAGTCTTACATATAAAGAAAACTCCAACGAGAAAAGTTAGCCCCACTATATTGTCCATGTTCCTGTTTCGAATAGGATTACATCATGTAAAGGATAAATATATATATGCTTTGCTATAGTTGTGTGACTTTCAATTGTGTTACTGAATGGCATTGGTTGAATTGGTTGATACAGGTAGAGCAAGTGTGGGAACATTGCAGGAAAGAATTGATAGAGAAGAACAATAATGATATTGAAGATTTTGACTTAGTAATGGAAAAGAACATAGACAAAGAAACTAGATTTCTACCTCCACATATGAAACAAACATTTTTGGAATGTATAAGAAAGAAAGTTCCTACTACTCCTGTTTTTGAAGAAGATGTGTCACTCTTTAGTATAGCATATGATCATGGAAGATATTTGATTTCTGAGTCACCACCAAGTCCTGTTACTGATCCATCAACACCACCAGATTCTCCATCATCAACTTCAAAGCCCTCATTTGAAGATTTACCACTTCCTCCGGATATGCTTGTGCTAATTCCACCACCACCACCTTCACCACCTCCTCAAACAAATGTTCATTCTAAGTATGACAACATGCAAGAAAAAGCAATTATTCTTGGTGCTTGTGCATCAGGAGTTATAATCTTTATAGGCTTGATCCTATGTTGTTGTGTGATTAGGAAGAGCAAAAAGGTTGACCAAGATGTGAAGCCTTTACTCACACTAAGCTCAAGTGATTTGTCTAGTGGTATGTATATCTTTGTTCGGTTTTGGTTTGTCTTGAATAATTTTTTTGACCTTTTGATCATCTTGATATTTAGTAGAGTCTTACACCATTAGACCAACGCCTTGTTGGTATCTGGTAGTGAAAGTGTGAAACATTACAAGGACCTTTCAACCGATGTTTCTTTTTCATTTCAGGTTCACAAAAATCTGGTAGTATGGAAGATTCTCTTAAGAAAGAATATAGTATTAACTATGGAAAGAACCTTTCTATTGTTAGGAAATCTTCCATTAAGCTTGAAGATAACAACACCTCACTACCTGAGACAACATTATCAGAAATCAAGGGACAATTACCGATCTCTATGCTAAAACCTCCACTAGCGAAACCAGTCCCTGAGCAGCCACAGCAACCGCCGCCACCACCACCTCCTCTCGCACCACGGCCACCACCACCTCCTAAAGTAGCTAGGCCTCCACCTGCTCCACCAAAAAAACCAGTGGCTGGTAGTGGAAATCAAATTTCGCCTTTAGGACCGCTTCGTGCTAGTGAGGATGGTGAAGAATCTGATGCACCAAAACCAAAGTTAAAGCCATTTTTCTGGGATAAGGTTGCTACAAATCCTGATCATGCAATGGTGTGGAATGATATTAGAGAAGGATCATTTCAGTAAGAACATTTTTAAGCGTTGTAAAAAAAATCAGATTTTGCATGAATAAGCAAAAGTAAAACATGTACTAATATGATTGCTGCATTCATAACAACTTAACAGGTTCAGTGAAGAAAAGATAGAGTCTTTATTTGGATTTACCACCCATAACAAAAATGAAAGAAGAAAAGACTCACCATCTCTAGAACCTTCGGTCCAGTACATTCGGATTATCGATCCTAGGAAAGCACAGAATTTATCAATTCTTCTTCGCGCTCTGAATGTGACAACAGAAGAAGTTGTTGATGCCATTAAAGAAGGTATTTGTTCTTTTATCTGTATTAGGACATAATATACTTTTTCTATGATGATGATTTGGTGTATATGTTTAAAATGGAATGTTTCAACTTTATCTCATTATGAATTTGATTCATTAACGTTCACATTCAAAAATCAAAAGCGGTTGTAGTTTTTCAGAGCACTTCTCCAAGATTAACATTTGCATAGGATCAATGTGAATTACATAGCATATATCGATTGACTCAGGTAACGAGATTTCCGTTGAGCTCATTCAGACATTGCTGAAGATGGTGCCAACAACAGAAGAGGAACTGAAGCTTCGGTTATTCACAGGCGAACTTTCTCAACTTGGCCCTGCAGATAGGTTTCTCAAGGTCTTGGTTGAAATTCCGTTCGCTTTCAAACGGCTCGAGTCTCTAGTGTTCATGTTCACACTACCAGAAGAGTCCTCCAGCATTAAGGATTGCTTTTCAACATTAGAGGTGAGAGTGAAATCTGTGAAATTTTTAAAATTAAAAGCTAAAAAAATTGAATGGTATAATTCATTTTGCATATAAACACTGCAATTTTGATTGATATAAAGTCTGTGTACATTTATGAGATTTGGTTCTTACATGCTTGTGATGTTGGTGTATCTTATGTGTATGGCAGGTTTCATGCAACAAACTAAGAAAAAGCAGGCTCTTCCTAAAACTATTAGAAGCAGTTCTCAAGACTGGAAACCGCATGAACGATGGCACGTATCGTGGTGGCGCTCAAGCGTTTAGGCTAGACACACTTTTGAAACTGGCTGACGTAAAAGGAACCGATGGCAAGACAACACTACTACACTTTGTGGTTCAGGAGACTATTCGTTCCGAGGGCATAAGATCTGTAAGAACAGCTAAAGCAAGTAGTAGCTATTCTAGTATGAAAGCAGAGGATTTTGTTGAGGGTGGAAATGAAGATTCCGAAGAGCACTATCGCAGCCTCGGTCTGCAAGTAGTTTCAAGCCTAAGTAGTGAACTTGAAGATGTGAAAAAGGCAGCAGTTATAGACGGCGATGCGCTAACAGCTGCAGTGTCAAAACTTGATCAGTCATTGAAGAAAAGTGAAGCGTTGTTGAATAATGATTTGAAGAATGGCCAAGAAGAGTGTCAATTCCAACATTCTTTGTCGTGTTTCGTGGCGAAGGCAACAATTGAAGTGTCATGGCTTATAGAGGAAGAGAAGAGGATAATGGCTGAGGTTAAGAGCACAGCAGATTATTTCCATGGGAAAGCAGGCAAAGATGAAGGGCTGCGGTTGTTCGTGATCGTGCGCGATTTCTTGATAATGTTAGACAAGGTATGCAAAGAGGTGAAAGATAAAGCAGTTTTGAAGTCAGAAAAGGCTAAGAAAGAGTCTCAAACATCCTCTTCTAACACTCATCATAATAACTCACTTTCTGATGTACATAGGAGACTATTCCCAGCAATAGCCGAAAGGCGAGTGCATAATTCGAGTTCTAGTTCTAGTTCTGATGATGAGACTTAAGCTTAATGCCAACATAGCTTTCCTTGAGTGTCAATTGTTACTCATTTGAAGAATGTTTAATGTCATAGCTTGCCTTTGTTCTTAAGAAACTACCTCATTTCAAGATTCCTCTCTGTTTAATCATCACATTGAAGAGTTTGTTATGGATACTATCAATTGTTACTCATCAAAATAAGAATCAAGTTAAAAACGAGCATTAACTTATAGAAATATAATTCAACAGTAATAATAAATTAATAACAAATACATGTTCCTATAGGAGTATACATTTTTTACATAGGGGAAAGAACAAATATTAAAAATATGACAATAACCAAGTCCTTGAGTAATACTTATAGTGAATGAAAAAACTAAGAATGTGTCACACTTGGTTTTTACATAAACTCATTCTTTTATGTATAGAGAAGTGTTTAAGTTCAAGTGTACAATGATTATTGAATTAAAGCTTGCCACACTTTTTTATGAAAAAAAATCTCACACTTAAATCAGTACTTGCATGTCTAAAAGTGTTGTTAGAGAGACATGCAACTATGCAAGTAAACTTTTATTACAATCTACATGTCTTCACATAACATTAAATTTGACTACGTATCTATGACGTTAATATCCAAGAATTTTGCTTCAAGTAAACGAGTTACATTCTTTAATATATATTATTGTGAGGACAAGAAACGTACCTAGAAATTCCTCTCTGACTCTTTATGTTTAGTGCCAAAGTTAACCATCTCTCTCATCCTCAAGTGACTTTATTTTTGGCAATATACTTTAATCGTCATAGATCTTAAATATTTTCTGTTATCTAAATAGTCAAAATAACATTAATATTGCATTAAAACCGTGCATTTTATCTATATTAAGTAAGTTAAATCCTAAAGGTTCCAAATTTGAAACACAATAAAGTTTATCTTTTTCTACAAAAAGAAGCCTAGGGATATCGGATTGGATGTACAATAGAGTTAGGATATGACTCTAAGACTCAAAAAAAAAATTTAGAGAAGCATTAAGAAATTATCCACAAAATTGGATCCTTACCAAGTACATTATGTTTGTTAGTTGAAAAAATAAATGGCTCTATGTGCTATAAATGAGTAGAGATCATCTCGAATAATTAAGAAGATAATACTCATTTTATGCTTAGTTTTAAGGACAAAAATATTATATTTTATTTTTTGCTCTATATTTTACAATATTTCTTTCTTCAATACGGGAGAAGTATGATCCTATAAATAGTCGACCTAGTCTTTCCATAGGTCATACCCTCTCTATACAAGAAATATAGCTACAGGTTTCACATAAAGTAACCTAGCTAGATATATACCATGCCCAATAATAGATTCAATTCCATAACTCATTAGTTAGCACCACCTTCAGCATACACCAAAATAAACCCTAGTTTTCCAATTCCTTCACAAGCCTCTATAACAAAAGTACAAATCCCTTTTTCTCCATCACCATCTTCTCTTTTTCCTCTACTTCACAAACTCACCATGCACGTAACACATAGCATGAAATCTGAGTTAAAGGGTAGTTCTATTTCCCTTCAAAACTCTACCAGCCTCTCTAACACTACACCACACAGTACACTTTCAGGGGCACTCAAAGGGTGTCTTGGAAGCCATGATGGAGCTTGTATAGAGAAGCTCTTATTACATTGTGCAAGTGCTTTAGAGAGCAATGATATCACCTTGGCTCAACAAGTTATGTGGGTCCTCAACAACGTTGCTTCACCCCTTGGTGACACTAACCAAAGGCTCACCTCATGGTTCCTAAGGGCACTAATCTCTAGGGCTTTAAGGATTTGCCCCACAGCAATGAATTTCAAGGGAAGCAACAACACCATTCAAAGGAGGTTGATGAGTGTGATCGAGCTAGCTGGGTATGTTGACTTAATCCCTTGGCATAGATTTGGTTTTTGTGCATCAAATAATGAAATTTTGAAAGCAATTGAAGGGTTCCATAGGGTACATATCCTAGATTTTAGCATCACTCATTGTATGCAATGGCCTACTTTTATAGATGATTTAGCTAAAAGGCCTGAAGGACCTCCTTCACTAAGAATCACTGTCCCATCTTGTAGGCCACATGTCCCTCCCTTGGTCAATATTTCAATACAAGAAGTTGGTCAACGTTTAGGGAACTTTGCTAAGTTTAGGGATGTACCTTTTGAATTCAATGTTTTAGGAAACACACCTCCAATATTAGTATCTTCTGAATTAGGCAATGAATCTAGTAGTTTTCATTTTGAGTCACTGTTGAGTCTTTTGAATCCTAGTGTGCTAAACCTTAGGGAAGATGAAGCATTGGTCATAAATTGTCAAAATTGGCTAAGATACTTGTCTGATGATATAAAGGGTAGCCCTCAAAACCTTTCTCTAAGGGATACTTTTCTGAATATAGTTAAGAGTCTTAACCCAAGGATTATGCTCTTGGTGGATGAGGATTGTGACCTTAGTGCACCAACTCTAACATCAAGAATCACTACATGTTTCAATCATCTATGGATACCCTTTGATGCATTGGAGACTTTTCTTCCTAAGAGTAGTAGCCAGAGGACAGAATATGAATCCGACATAGGCCAGAAAATTGAGAATATCATAGGATTTGAAGGGCATCAAAGGATAGAGAGATTGGAGTCTGGGATGCAAATGTCACAAAGAATGAGAAATGCTGGATACATGAGTTTACCATTTTGTGATGAAACTGTGAAGGAAGTTAAGGCTTTGCTTGATGAACATGCTAGTGGATGGGGTATGAAAAGGGAAGAAGGTATGTTAGTTCTCACATGGAAAGGAAACAGTTGCGTGTTTGCCACGGGTTGGGTCCCTAGTGATATGAGAGATCATATTGATATTGACGCGAATTAGAATTAGGTACAATAAAAAATGTTCTAGTCGATGCATTCTACAATTCCAGATCATTGGATGAAGATAAGACGTGTCAGATTACAAGTTACGTCTTGAATCCGAGTTGTCTAATCTTCATCGAATAGTCGGATTTGTTGACTTCATTGACTACAACATTTTCTGAGTGCACCAAATCCTAATCATTATTGATGCAATTGTGTGTAATAAAACACACTTCACAAGAAGCAAGTTAGTTTGGGCATATTCCATAAAATTAAGCTTGCTTCAGTGGTCCTGCAAGGAGAGACAGAAGAATTTCATCCCTATGTGAAAAGGCTGCAACTGTGACATGCAAAAGACAATAAGAAAAAAACGGCTGCATTTGAAGAATTATTTTGGTATGGCAACATTGTAATGAATCATGGATTGGATCACATGAAAGGGAAAAAAAGGAGAAATTGTCCTTGTATGTGAGACAAAGTAGTCTCTTAGCAATGTTTTCTCCTTTATGCAGCTTTAGTTAGTTTGTTTCTGTTCAGAACTTTGGGTATTATATGAGGTTGTCTGAAAATCTCTCTCTCTTTTATGTTATTATAATCACCCAGTTCTAATAGTAATAAACTTTTCAGATTAGCAACTTTTGCATATAAGGTAACATTTACCTAAATGTACCTTAGTAGTTAGTATCATAGGTTATTTGGTTTTATATGACTTATATTCCATGACTATTGCCTTAATTGGAAGTTTTCAAACACCACAGATGAAGGAATCACATTTTAACTTATATATCTTTACCTTATGGTAAGGAACTAATATTTTTCGGGTAAGCGTCGCTTTCAGGAATGATAGAATATATATATATATATATATA
>NC_032014.1:30075730-30090598 GCF_001865875.1 Lupinus angustifolius
ATATATATATATATATAATATATATAGCATAATTATTGGAGTTTACAGGTATGTGTTAACGTTTAATATCAAGCAACTCTATCATTTGAGCTGAAAACAAATCTGAATATTAGTATATGATCATATTATTCCAATACTTTTTTTTATAAACAAACGCATTTCATTAAGCTAATACACGAAGCATATGAACACAATATAAAGGATAACCCAAATGTAGAAAATTATGATGGTGAAGATTGGTCAAATTATATTTCAAGTATAAGTGATTCAAACAATTTATGATATAAACAAATTTTGTTATAAACGATAAGATAATAACAACTCATATAATAATTAATAAGATAAACATAAATTATAGATAAGTGTAAATAAAATGAAACTAACAAAATCATAAATGAGTTAATGTTTTACTAATCCAAATATCATCTAAGACATTCCTCAAGCTAAAGTTTGGTAAGATTTAATCTTGTTATAAATAATTCCTTTAAAAATGAAAATAATCAAATAATTATATCGGTTCTACAAAAAAGATCATTGAAAGGTGTTGTGTATTGCAAAATATGTTGACATAACCAACACTAGAATGATTGTCGTCTCGTTGATGTGAAATGAAGTTATTGTTAATATAACTCATCGTTGGAACAAAAAAACACTACCAGAATGATCGATGAAGGAAAAATAAACTATTAGTATGATTACGATGAGAATGATCTTCGGTAGAAAAAGAAGTCATTATTAATATAGCTCGTCCAATGAAAGAAAAAGCATCGACAAAATGAACATTAATGAGAATAAAACACAATGATATAATCACCACGATAATGAACGACAATGAGAAAAAGGATTCATTATACTAACATAGTTCATAAATGAGAGAAACATCATTACCGGAATGATAGTCTATCTGAAGACAACCATATTTTTAAATAAAGGAAGAATGTGATTATGTATTGGAGCGTGTTGATGTTTGCTTGTTTTTGCATATAATATGAAATTGTAAGATTGGAAAAAAAACTTATGAATACTATCGAGAATGCGAGATGACAAAGGGAAATGATTAAGGCATGAGTTCCATGTGTCTTTCCATAAAGAAAACAATCTCCCCTTCAAGTGTGGGTACCACACACTTTCCGGTCCGCTCCCCCTTGTCCAACCAAGGGGGAGTTTCATTGTTACATGGGTATGGGAAGAGTGAAGAGTCACAAGTGAGACACCACATCTTGAACCAAAACCTTAAGGCATTAGTTCCATGGGCCTTTCCTTCTTATAAACTCTTTCACTCCTCCCGCATATCCAATGTGGAACTTCACACTTGAATAAACCCAACAATCCCCCTCAAGTGTGGGTACCACACGCTTTCCGGTCCGCTCCCCCTTAAGTCCACCATGTCCCAGCCGAACTATCGGCTCTGATACCACTTGTTGGACCACACTGCTACCGGGGAGCCTCCAACCATCGGGGAGTTTCATTGTTACATGGGTATGGGAAGAGTGAAGAGTCACAAGTGAGACACCACGTCTTGAACCAAAACCTTAACACATATCATAACAGAATAGTGACTAAATAGGTCATAGATGATGAAACCACCTTGATACAATCTAGAAGTTTAAGATAGTAAAAATTGATTAAACTCAAATATGAGTCAGTCCAACAATTTATTATATAGACAAAAATTATTATAAACGTAAATTATGACAACCCAAATAATTACTAACAACCTAAATATAATTTACAGAAAAATTCAAATAAAATGAAAATACCTAATTCATAAATAAGATAATATTCTATCAATTGAAATATATGAGATTTAAAACTCATGAACACCATATCCCAATCAACTAGAATTCTAATCCAATGACAACACTTAACCTTAATAAGACCCAAACAAAGAAATTATTGTTGTTGTCATTCACATATGTTTATTCACTTTATTGTTGTAAATTTCATACTCCACATTCCAATCTTGTGTGAGGGATGTGTGCCAAAGTCTCATATCACTTCATTAAATATGTAATAAACATAAATGGCCACATTATTATGAGAGCTAGCTAGCTTTTGTAAAGGGGTTACACTGAATATGACACTTTTATAGGAAAAGAAAATTTTTATTGAGCATTACAAGAGGTATATGCATTGAGACAAAAAAAAAATACAATGACCATATCAAATACAAAGACCACCCACACTTCTTCAATATGACATGATGGTCTTTGATATGGTTTAATAGTGTCACCACCAGTGCATAGATTCAAAACTTTCTAGCAACACACAATTATTCTAATATGATAGAAAAAGTAGTGATAGATTGTGTTTTCAGTTAGGAATGTCCAATTATTTTGCCATATGTAATATCTTCATTGCTAATATTTGTACTTCTAGATAATGTAAAAATAATTGCTTCCAAAGGTTTCAAAGGGCACTCATATTCAACAATTAGTTTGGATGAATGATAATTGGGCAAAAAAGTAGAAAAGAACAAATTAAAAAAATGAGAGAACAAAAGGTTTTTAAGTAAACATTTTTCTTTCAAGAGTTGTTTAAAATGAAGGTCATGCAAATTTTCAGAGCTAATAAACACTGTAATTTCTCTAAACTTGAAGATTTTCTAGAGTCATAAGTATCCAAAAGTATTAATGCTTGATCATATCCTCTTTCATTTTTTTTTTGGGTGAAGCTTCCTCTTCATTTTCTTTCTTTTGGTTTTCTTTAGTTTAATTTCTTTCCCTCATGTCTTTCAAAAATATCTAGAAACTACTATCATAATTGAATGCTAAATATTGTAAACATCATTTAAAATTAATACAATTCTTCTTTTGCCTATCATAAATAAATGAAACTCTCAAGGTTTAAATTTATGATCAACTTAGGGCAAGATTTTAGGAAGAAGGATGGATAGATCATGTGACCCAAATTTCCATGGAAGTGGAATAATTGACATGTTAATTTATGATTTTTTAAGACTTAAAAGTAACAAACTTAATAAAGGAAACAAAACAAGTATAGAAAGAACGTAGGGAGAAGTGAAATAGGGAAACCTATTCCATCCTTGGAAGCCAAGACAAACACTTGGTGAAGAATAACAATATGATATTATTCATTAGTAATTGTCAATTGGTTCCCAAAACGTAAATTTCAAAAGAAAAAATAAAATAAATAAATAATGATTGGAATGAATTATGATTCATCTTCCATCTCAATAATTTACATCTTATTGGTAAAGAATAACAATATGATATTATTAATTAGTAATTGTCAGTAAACAAGTGATTGAAGATGAGAGTTGATGATCGCTTAAGAGAATTATATAAATAGTAGTATTTTAAAATTGTATTGAGGTTTGTTACAAAATGTGAACATTTTATATTTCTCCCTTCAAGTATTCTTTGGAACTTAAACCCAATCTCAATTTATAGAATTTCGAAAAAGTAAAAAAATGCAAAATAAACTTTAATAAAATAGTTTTGAAGAGTCAAGATACACTTTTTATATTCACAAAGTATATTATCATTTTCATTGTAGAAAATTGATAGTAACTTTATTTTTTATTTAATATTAATACTATTTTGATTTTCCTAAAATTATATCTTAAAATAAAATGGAAAATAAACCAATAATTCCGACCATTATTTTTTGACAATATTATATAAATATTAGTATTTAAAAATTAAATTGAGTTCTTTTAACAAAATAAATATTTTTTTAATTCTTTCTCAAACTTTTGTTTGGAATTTAAAGTCATTTTCAACTAATGAAATTTTGAAATGTCAAATATACTAAATAAAATTGAAAAGAAAAATTTCGGAGTCTCAAATCATACTTTTAATGATTCTTAAGTTTAATAAAATTTTGGCTGAGGAAATTTGATATCAATTTTATTTTTTTATTTGAAATTATTAGTACTATGATTCTCGAAAATTAAATTTCACAATTAAATTGGAAAATAAATAAAAGATAATTTGACTCTCAGTCATTATAATTTTAAATGAAAATGATGATAAATATTGATAAATTGTTAATAATAATAAATAAAGGTGAAAATAGAATAGAGTTGGTTTTTTAGAGTATTGTATGGTAATCAAATCAATATTTTTAATAAAAATGGAGATTTTTTTTCTTCTAAAACTATCTTTTGGAACTTAAAATCAGCTTAACCAATAGAATTTTAAAAATATCGTACATACTAGATAAACTTGAAAACAATTGTTTTAGGAGTCTCAAAATATACTTTTCACCCTCCGTTATTTTAGTACAATTTTCAATGATTATCAATTTTATTTTTTATATAACCCACTTGCTTAATTCATGTTAATGATGATACTAGGATGTCTTGGTTTTGATCTTTTTTTCTACCATCATTTATTTACATTTGTTTAAATTTCTTATACACAACAAAGGTGTCTCTCTCTCTCTCTCTGTATCAATAGAGTTGCTTCCATTTTCATTTATCAATCACATATTTCATGGTGCCTATGAATGTCAAGTGAGAATAAATAAATCTCTACATTTTGTTAATACATTTTTAGCTCATATCTTTTTATTGTATTAAAAAATCTCAATACTAGAATAACAAATTCAATGAATATAAGTCATGGGGTTCACCTATCTAATAGACTAGTCTTCTAGGCTAATTCTCTTCATATGCTTAAATCCTAACAATTAGAATTTTGAGTGAGAATAGTGTCATGGAAAAAGTAGGTTGGATTAAAGTACATTATTAAATATCGATATAGTGAAAGTCATCGTGGATGCTAGTCCTTCAATGGTGAGATAATGTTAGGAGTCTCATATTAAGTAGAATAACAAACTCAATATAATATTTATGTCATGAAACTTTCGTACCTAATAGACTAATCTTTTGGTTAGACTATTATGCTATACTTAAGTCCCAATATATGCATTGATATGCATAATAACCCGTTCTTTTCCTCTTTATCTTATTGTTTTACTTTTACATTATCACATTATTTCACATTTTTTATTGGACAAGGGAATTAGTTTACATTGAGTTAATGATGTAGGTCACCCTTATTAAGGAGATTTGATCTTGAAAAAACAGTGTGGGACATCCCAATCTTCCTACAGAACTTACCGTTCACTTTTAACCTCCACGTATCTACTTCATTCATGACAACTAGACACGTAGCTCCTACATGTCAAGATTTAGCAACACTCCATCAACCTTCATAAACCAATATTCCTTTGCAGTTTTGTGTATAGAAATCTTGAAAGGCAAAGAAAGTAATAGTTATATGTCTCCAAAGCGTGTTGAGAAGTTGGTGGTTAAATCCACTAGCAAAGTTGTGCAACAAAATGTGGAGGTTTCAGTTGTAAGCAGCACCAAAAGAGCAACCAGAGGAAACAAAGATACTCTCATAGGTGAAGAGGTTGATACTCTAAAACAAGAGAAAGTGAGGGTCATTCCCATTCAAGAAGTGCCTCCTAAAACCAAAGAGAATGGACAAGAAACTAGTGAAGATAGTAGAGTCCAAAATGAAGCAGAAAATGGGGTTAAGAAAGTGAAAAGGGGTAGGATTAAGAATGAGAATGATGGTGGAAAAGAAAAAAGGAAGAAGAAAAGAGGGAGAAGAAATGGTGAAGGGTATCAGAGATATGTGTATAGGGTGTTGAAGCAAGTGCACCCTGACCTTGGAATTTCTTCACAGACCATGACTATACTAAATAATTTGTTGAATGACATGTTTGAGAGGCTTGCAAATGAGGCTGCAAAACTGAACACATATGCAGGACATATGACATTGTCATCAAGGGAGATTCAAGGGGCAGTGAAACTGGTTTTGCCTGGGGAACTTGGGAAGCATGCCATTGCTGAAGGGGCCAAAGCTGTCACAAACTATATATCCTATGTATGAATTATGATGTTTGGTTTATGTTTTTTAGTCCTTAGGTTTATATGCTTCAACCTCTTGTGTAGTTAGTAGTTGTGTGCTGTGTGCATATGCATGAGTGTTCATGCATGTTTTCCTTTTAGGAGTTGTAGACAAGTGGAATGGTTGCCTGGTTTGGGAACTGTGTCATTGGGTTAAGGTTGTACATACCTAGTTCCTGTCTGTAATGAGATTGCTACTCTTTTGAGATTTTTGGTTGCTCATTCAAAAGTTTGCATTCAAGGTTCTTGGGCATTGAAAAAATGTCCAACATGCACAAGTACTTATGATACCACGCTTTATTAAAAAACCTTCATTCTATGCGTTAAAAACAATGTAATTTGTATGGATAAATCTAGATCCTCTACAATATTGGATGGGATTATGACACGTGTACTTCGGAAAAAAATAAAAATGTAGATTTTAAATTATTTTTTAAAAAACATCAACTCTCCAGTATTGGACTCTCCAGTATTGGTATGGATTGGTATGGATGATAGGGAATGGTCTCCAACTCATGTTATGATGTGTCTATTTCTTCATCTGCATTATCTACTCCTATGGCTGATAACGCTTCAGATAAAAATCACAAACACCCAAATCAAACGGAAATATATTTTTTATTCATTTCATAATCACTGATATTCCACTGCTGCACTCAACATAAATACAATGATCCCAGCAAGATACAAGAAAATCTTAAAAACAGTACCTGGAAACATCCAGGATATAGAAGTTGGTATATGATGACCTTATTAATTTCAAAACTATATAGAATAAGCACGTATAACTTCCACTACTGGTGCATAACACATTGGACATTTTCTTCTACTTTGGAGCAAATCATTGGCACATTTTGAACATGTGCACATGTGCCCACATCTGCAACAAAAGCACAAAAGTTATGTTAAGTGACTAGAATCAGGTGCAACGTGCAAACTGGTTACTGATTTGTCAAACTGATACTGAATAGTACCTGTACAACAAAGAATCAATATTGCTTTCACAGCACATGCAGCAAACTCCTTTTCTAACACATTCCCAGTTAGATTGGCCATTTTGTGAATCATGGTCATCTATTCCTGTAATTAATTTAACATGGTCTTCTAAGACTATCAGCAGAGAGAAACTAAAAAACTAACTTTCAGAAAGAATAGCAACACATGTTACATAGAAAGAGTGTGGGAAAAAAAGGGCTATGAAAAATGAAGGGGTAAATAAAATGGGAGACCTGATGAAGTAGTTGAGCGATTTAGAGCAGCAGAAACTTCTTGCTTTATTGAGCGTTGCAACTCAAGCTGCATATCCATACAGGTCTCCATCATTCTCTGCATATTATTCATCCTTTGCTGTAGCCTAACCATGTCAATTCTCATGTCACCAATGATATCCCAGTCCTGCCAAATTTAAATCAGATAAGATTATAAAGTAGACACATTACTGTCTACACTATGGGAGGACATCAGCTAAGGAAAAGCATTTATGTCTCACTATTCCTAGGCGATGATTATTTATGTCATTCTGTGACCAGTTGTCATGCCGCGAGTGCCGATCCCATTGAGGTCGAGGTGGTGGTGGTGGTGGTGGCGGCAAGGGCAGGTCAAGTGGACTATTAATAGTATCCTCCGGACGAGTAATCCGATTTCTGCTTTGCTGCTCCAGGTCTTGTTCTGTCGAGGGAGGAGAGATTGGTTCTTGCAGCTCCCACTGAACAGGAGCATGACCTTGCCTTTCAACATATGATTGTATCAATTGGTCAAGACTTTCCCGAAAGCTGCTATGGAGGAGGTTTGAGACACTTCTCCTGCAAAAAGAAAAGAAAGGTTCATTCTGAATTACTGTTTTTCATTTTAAAAATATAGATCTGCTGAAACTCTCCATACATATCTGCATACCTGCTTAACAGTTCCCTGAGTTCAACACTGTACACATTGTTGTCATCTGGAAAATAAAATCCATGAACTCTACCATCTTGAGCTACTTCGTGATCGGAAGGTGCTCCTAACCAAATCTCCACAGCCTCTTGAAAGTCACCATCTTCTTGCCACATTTCAGGTTCAGGGGCTTCTTGCAGACGAGAATTTACACCATCTCCTAAAGTGTTTTGGGGCCATTCATTCGATATGCTACTGAGCTGATTACCATCCACACTTTCCACAGTACTATTTCTCCATTCAACAATATTGCCCTCTACATGAATGTTGTGATTTGATAAATTGCTTTCATCATCCATTATATCAATCACCTCTGGTTGCTCAGTATGCACACCAGTTAGTTCCTGCATATTGCTATGCCTGGTATCTTCAATTTGCAAGCTTTGTTGGGCAAGATCATTAGCAGTGCCTTCAGTTGGCATCATATCAATATTTTGTTCACTGCTATCACTTCTTGTGACCCCAATACTGGATGATGATCCCCATTCTCTTGTTTCTCCATTAGCATTAGAATCTTGCCAATCTAAATTCTCACAAGCAATTCCTAGTGAACAATTTTGTACACCCGATATCCCAGGTCTATCGTCACTTCCCCTGTTACCAGCATCTGATTGTTCAGAATGTATAGTTGGGACCATATGCAGACTGCTAGCTCCGGTTTTTTCAATGGTATTTACATCAATATCACTGACAGATGAGGTATCGGATAGGTTGCTCGTTGCTTGACTGCAACCAGAATTGTCTTTTCTAGAAAAGAATCCTTCCCTGTTCAGAAGTCAAGCCAACGTTATTAGCATAGAGCATTAAATAAAACAATATATATGAAGGAGGGAGGAAAAAGGAGCAGTAGCTTTAAGTGTAAAAGCAACAAACAATAGCTACACTGAATTTGATTAAAGAAAAAAAGGTACAGAAGATTCAATCTGAGGACAAGGTGAAAAAAGAAGGGGGGATTTTGACATGTCATTGTCATTAATTCAAAATAACCCTCAAGCAGTGGTTGTCGTCAACCGCCAATCTGTCATTTCCCAACAAAATACACTAAAAAGTATACTTCATGTATAGTATTACTTTATTTCTCAACTAAAACAAATAAAACCTTATTCCAATCAACTAAAAAAATACGTGGAGGCGAGTAAAACTTTCATAATTATGAGAATACCTAGTTTAAATAAACCATCAAAATATATATTTTGATAATAAAAAGATTCACTTTCATTTGAATGATTTAATGTCAGAGGATGTTTTAAGTTGTATAAATATGTTTCAGGTGGCACCATTAGCTCAGCAATATTTTTGTTTCAGTCTAATTTCATAAAGCTCACAATAGCAGAAGTTAAATCTTCTGTAGTATCAAATTGAAGTGACTACATGATTGAAAAAGAAAATATAACAGATGTGTGCTAATATGCCCTTATAATTTAGGTTAGAGACTGAAAAGGAAATATCTAACAATAAACTTCTTAGACATTCAAACGATGGATAGCAATAAGATAACATAGCAGAAATTCAGTACATGCCAACTACAAGGATCCAAAAAATAGAGGAGAAAGTCTGCAGAAGATGTTAAACCTAATTAACGGAAAGACAAAAATTGGGAAAGCCAAAAAGTCACAAATTATAAAGTTACGAGAGAAAGAAAGAAATCCAGTAGAGTTCACATCAAAACACAATTAAAAGTTTCTTCTCAACTTAATAGCATTATGAACTGCATACCTTAGACCTGATACACTCTGTTTTTTCCTCAATAAGCCTAATTCACTTTCTGCAATTGAAATAGACCTGTTATTATCAACTGATCTATCATTTCTCAAGAACCTTCCTCTGAGCAATGCCTGAAAATATTTTCACAAGCAATCATCAATTGCATGAGCAAAGCTCGGATTCAAATGAAATCCTAGATTTTAAACTTTGTTCGAATGGATAGATAGTATTTTCCGTTTTCTTCTCTCTGGGTTTTAAACTTCCCATATTTGTATTTTAGATTCTGGCAATGAGCTTTCCTGATTCCTACATACAAGACACAAATTCTTTGTCTACTATGCCTAGAGATAAATGGTTGCACTTTAAGTTCCCCTGGAAATTGAGATTATAAAATTAAAACTTAAGTGTTTACTTACAGGTACTTTCTAACTCAACTAATACAAATGATTTATTGATTAACAAAAAAATGGTCTAACTTTCACATTTATAGTACAGGAAAAGTGAAGAGATATGATACAAAAGATATAAATCAGTTGGAGGACAAACCTGGATGCGATTGCGATGAGGGAAATGAGAAACGGCCTGATGGTCCAACAATTCCTGAACTTCTCTCTGTCTTTCCATCTCAGCCTTCTTAAGCATATCAAGTAGAACTTGTCGGCCACATATTTTGCGGATTCCCCTCCGTGTATGCTCAGGTTGGCCCTCATTCGGATTAACAACAAAGCCATCACGTACACTTTCAACTTGGGTACCAATTTCAGAAGGCCGTTCTTCCTTATTATCCCCAGAAGAAACAGCGCTCTGCTGGCCACTTGTTTGTACCAAGTCCCTCGTGACACTCACCCTTTCCTGCTCAACTTCCTCAAGCCATTCTCCTCTTGAGCCACTATTTCCTCGGTAAATGTTTGATGCATGATCCCTATCACCACTAATCATCCACTCCCTGAAAATCTGCCTCACTCTCCCCCTTTCAACTTCTCCTAAATTGGAAGAGTTTTCAGAACTAGAATTGTTTAATTCCACATGTTCATCATGTGACTCACTCTGACTTTGTAACTGTGAACATGCTTCAGATCCATTCTCCCCCAGAACTGCATCTCCTATCAAATGTCCTTCTCTTCGACGGATATCAGGCATACTTTCCTGAGAGAGTTCCGGAACCAACCCATCACTTCTTTCTTGAAGCAACGCTTCTCCAGATCCTCCTTGAACTTGACTCACCAAATGCTCATCTTCAATCTCTCGCCATATTTGCAAGATCGAAGAAGGCTGGGAACTTCCTCTCTCTCCGTCTCCTCGCCTCCCGGGTGACTGAGAAGGGGAGTCCCTAAGGAAAGTAGAGTCAACCACAGCCACACTGTGCACACCAGCAATAGCCATTTCTAATATAGTTTTTTAACCACCATACAAAATCTTTTCATGCTTAACCCATCTGATTCAAATGCAGTAAAATTTGCATAGCAGGAACGGGAGAAAAATCAGAGATTCCAGAACCAGGTCAATTTACAATTCCATGAATTTGAATCATATTTAGCATCAGCATTAACATTTTCTCTCCTAGCTAATGTCAAGCAATCTTCAAATTACAAACTCAGTCCCATCAAGGAACGGAATTACAAAAAAATGGGAATTTCCAAATTCCTAATAGAATCAATTGCTGCTAACTCTACCTTAACCTACCAAAAAATAGAGGAAAACAAATTAACACAGATTTTTTTACTGAATAAAAAAAAATTGTTCAGTTTATTCAAACAAACAAAATCCAAACCAAAAATATAAGCTCTATTATAATATAATCCATATAATATAAAATATTTAAAATTCAATCATCACCATTTCACTTCGCTCACACAAAATCCAGAAACGGAATTCCACCGCCGCCACAAACAAAAAACACAAAAAGCAAAACGACGCAGAAATCAGCGTTTCAAATTACTCAATTTTCCGATAAGAAAGAAAAAACGGCGAAATCAAAAAACGAATCCAAAGTAATAAACAACACTTTTAAGTTTTAAGTAAGCGATTAAAATATAAGCGTGAGAATGAGTGTTAAACATGAAAAAGGAAAATACCAGTGAAGTTAGTTCTGCTTTTGATTTTGAAGTAAAGGAAAAGAAAAACCCTTTTCTGTGATTGTGAATCAGATTCTGAGCGTGACGCAAGGAAAATGGAAGAGACAAGATTGAGAGCCAGGGACAAAATCTCAATTGTGTGAGAATGTGAGATTAAGCTATATGCTCAAAGTGCAAATAACATAACTTGTGGGACTAAACAATAAATTACTGAATAAACTACATTATTTGTCAATGTGTCCTTTCAAAATAGTATATTTCTCTCACATCCCCGTTTATTTTTTTGTCAAGGAAAGTAATTAATAGTTAGAATAAAGTATTTATTAATATAATGAGATAAATTTTTGTCATATTTAATCATTATATATAAAAATATCTCTAAAATTACACAAAATAGTACACATGTTATACTTTTACGGATTGTATTAATAAATTCTTTATTCTCGTTAATATTACTTTACTTTTGAGATGTGTTTTCTCTCATCATCATTGTTACTTAATTACTTGAAAAGTTGGTAAAATTGAAAGGATTTGAGGTGGCGTAGACCTACCACCAAGTGCATTTCACCTGAAATGAATATAACTCATCTTTAAAAAATAATAAAATATTTTTCTGATGATTTTTTTATGTAGAAAGCAGAATATAATTTGTAATGTGGTCAAAAACAAAAATGTTTTTTCTACACTTAAAAAAGTATGAAATACTAGGAAGAAAGTGGGAAAATAATAAATATAAATGATAATGTATTGTACAGTGTTGTTAAAATTGTATCGGTTATTAAACTGGTCAGGTTACTGGTATAGCAGTACAGTGGTTCAGTAATTAAACTGCATGCCGGTTAAACTGAGCATACCTACTTATATTTATATATATATATAAACCTATAACAAAAAAAATTCAAATAGGTAAATACTCAAATTTATAATCTATATTCATAATTCACATAAACAAACAACTTTAAGTCTTTAATAAATTCAAAGTCTAAATTACAAAACATATATCAATCCAAAAGTATCACTTAACAATCGCAATATATAAATAAATGAAACAAGTTCACAACTCATTCTACAAAATAAATAAATTTAGAGTTTTAACATTTAATACCAAGGAGTCAAAGTTGTTTCATATCGATATTATATTTTTGTACCAAATCCTATCTTCAGACAGTACTCCAATATTAGACAAATGTCACTGAGATTACACACAAATTTTAGGAACCAAAAGGTATAATCTAAGTATGCCTTGAAAGCGTCTGCCTTAAAGAGTTGGAAATATGACCTTGTAATAAGTTTTTAAATTTTTTTCAAAAAAAAAATGTGTATAAACCGACCGGTTCACCGGTTTTCCGGTTGAACCGGACGGTACGGTATGATTTTTATATCATTGCACTATTGTGATAAGAAGGAATATGGAATGAATAGGTAAAATAAGAGGTAATATACCAATAAGACATTTGCCTAGTGATATAAGGTCTCGCTAAATCCCAAGATGACTAAAAGGTCAATGATTCGTATTCTATGAGCAATACTTGTTGAAAGGGACATTAATGAACCAAAAAAAATCAATTTCTTAACCATAAGATGAAAGTTATCTATGGTAATACCAAGAGATAAAAAACAATGTGTAATATCTATATCTATACTATATATAAAAGCAAAATATGATGTAACTTCCACCGTTGTGTAATTTTCATTTCCTATTTTGTCCTTCACGTTATTTAATTTTTACAAAAAACCATATAATCATAATTAACAATCACCAACACATTAATTAGCCACATCTCTCACCTTAAACTAAACATTATCATAAACACACACAAACTATAATATAAAGTATACCAAATACAACAAATATATTATAATTACAAAAAATGAAATTTATAAAAATTAAATACGTAGTATCAGGCACGAAATGCCTATACACACTAGTATTATACAAATGAAATTGTGTAATGTGATAAGAGATATATAGAAAGAAAAAAAGGTATAATATCTATATCTATACTTCTATACTATATATAAAGGCAAAACATGGTGTAACTTCCATCATGGTGTAATTTCTATTTCCTATTTTGCCCTTCATATTATTCAATTTTTACAAAAAGGTCATATAATCATAAATAAACATCACCAACACATTAATTAATATATCTTTCACATTAAATTGATAATTATCATAAATATATAAAAATTATAACAAATACATTCTAATTCAAAAATATATATAAAAATTGAATACGTAGTACCATGTAATATTCGTGCCTGTACACACTAGTGTTATATAAAGGAAATAATATGATGTCATTAAAGGAGTGGTTAGAAATAAATAATATGTAGTTACACAATAGTGATTGTGGTAGGAATGCAAAATTGGGATGAAAAAAGTAAAAGGAAATAGAATGTAAAGGCTGAGTTGTGATAATAAGTAATAATTGATTTTTCCTACTCATAAAATAAAGTTATATATACATGGATAAAAGTACAAATAATTGGGGCTAAGTGTTATAAAAATTGGTTCAGACTTACAGATTTAATTGTGTATTGGACATTTAATGATTTTGAGTCTCCAATTTAACCGGTTTTATAATAAAATTTGGTTCAACACAATTAATTTAAGCCTAAAATTTATGATTCGGGTGGTCGAATGTATAACACCTATATTTTTTCTAATGTGAATTATGAATTTGCTTAGTCTATTAAATTGATTTTTAGTATATAATTGAGAATATGTGTATTTAAAACATTGTACTAAAGTGTAATGTTTTCTTTTTTTTTTTAAATCTATTCATATATTTTTAGAACATGAGATTTTGAATATGAGTATGATATAATATATTTAGGATTAGTAGCATAGTTAGATTGATTCTTTTAAATTATAAGATTTGTTATAGGTTTATCAATCCAAATTGCCTTATAACTAATATAAATTTTTGGAATAATAACAATGAGAAATGTATTTAGTAATTGATTAAAATAGAATAGAATAATATGTTATTAATATTCCTATAATTCTATATGCATATTTTATGGATTTAAAAATAGTTAAGAAAAATAAAAATAAAAGCCATTGTCCCTTTCTTTGGGAAAGAAACAGAACGTAACTTTTGGTGAAGGAGAAGAAGGAAGTGGTGAGCATTCTCTTCTTCCTCTTTGTTTTTCTTTCCCTTTCTCTCACTCTCTTTCTCTCTTTCTTCCTTTCTCTATTTATCTCTACCTTCTATTGAGTGAAGGTGTAGCAAAAAGGTGAGTTCCTTTTGTTGGTATTTTGTT
>NC_032014.1:30090698-30167240 GCF_001865875.1 Lupinus angustifolius
TTTTTTGTGTGTGTATAATAATCAATATTGAGAACAGTATAGTTAGTAAACCCATATTGATTAATGGTGTGATGGATTCTGTGAATGTTGTGATATCCAAAGTATATGTTTATAAATAGTGTGAATGTTGTGATGAATTTGTAGCTGATGTGGTTGAAATGAAATGATTGTTGTTGATGTTACATACACTTATGTATGTATATAAAATGGTGTTTGACATACATACATTCATCATAACATTGGAGGAAGGTTTGTGGCAGAATGGAAAGATTCAAGATAGTAATATCTTGGGAAATGAATAGGGGTGGTTAATGATGGTGATTCATCATGAAAACCTTGAGGGTTGCTTGGGTAGGGTAGTCTAGTGATGGTCCAGGTTGATCCCCTGTAGATCAGGATAGCCTTGCTTAACCAAGTGATTTCTGACACCCCCTTTGAGTTATCTGTATCGGTGAGAGAGCTCCTAGTATGAGAGTCACGTGGTCTGGTAGGTGTACATAGTTATTATATTATATCATACAGGATGTCTTGTACTCCCGATTGCTTTTCAAAAGGAGTTGAGTTGAAAAATAATGGGAGTTGAGTTGAAAAGTGAAAGGTTGAATATGGATTCATATGCATCGCATTTGATATTGGACTAGTTAGTGATACATTGCATAGTTTATGCACCATAATCATGAGATTGAGTTTTATGATTGAGAAATGTGATATGTTTATTCTATAATATGATTGTTGGTATTGTGCTATAACCGTTTATGTTGTGTCATGTCGCTTATACTATGTTATAATCGCTTATGTTGAGTTATGATTGTCCATGTTGTGATATATTATTTATATTATGTTATGATACTTAATTTCCATATAATTCCACATATTGTGCCTTAAAAGGATAACTTACTCTCTCTTTGTTTTTGTATATTGTGTACTGGTATATCTTATGATCATACAGATAACAAGCAACACTTCTCCCCAAGAAATGGTAGAGGATCTGGTTCCTGTTAGTAGCATAGGAATATAGGGTTGGTGTGTGATTGGAATGATATGTTGGATACTTATATTTTGGAAGACTGGTAAATGAGTTACCTTAGATGTTATGTTTGTGTTATGGTTTTGTGTATTGTGGGCACCCTATTGTAAGGATGAAATTAACTTCTGATACTCTAGGAACGCAGGTTTTACTTTACTTTAAAATACTATAAGTTATTTGTACGTATGCAACTAAAACTAACTAGAAATTTGCATTCCTATAAATGGATCATAGTTATTATGTAGTTGTTTGTAAAACATGTTATATATGACTTTTAGTCATGACATTTTGATGGATATTATCACATGTGTTTTTATTAGGTTGCTTTAGAATGACAAAAGTATCGATAAGTAAATATATATACTTAGTCATTAAAATAAGGAAAATTGATTCTTGGAAATAAATTATTTATTCACATAATTATAGAAAATGAACTTGAATTGTTGAAGTCTTAAAAATATATTGTTATGTCATTTGGGCCATTGTTTTAATTAGAAACTCATAATTATTAAATATATCCACAATAAATAAAATCTATGAAGGAAGAAATTCATAGTCATAAATAGTTGTTGAGTAAGAAATTCTATAAAAATATTTTTTTTTATTTCACAAAAGGATCGGGTCGTTACAGAATGAGTTGAAATAGCTGAGTCAATTAAAAAACATTTTTCAAAAAACCACCAAAATGATGTCTTTTAGATGAGCAAAAATAGTTTAAACTTACTTGTAATTATATTTATTATTTGTTAATTCTAACTAAACCTTAATTGTTTAATTAAATTTTAAACTTATTTAATTTGTGCATTTGTATTGCAATTAAAACATAAAACTTATGTTGATTGAAGATATTATTAACTTACTTGTGACATTTTTTGATGATTATTTAATTATATATGTTAACATTTTTAAATTTAAAGTATAATGTTATTAAATAATGGTGGATAATATTAAAAAAAATAGTTTTTTATATAATTATTAATTTAAAATCTTATTTCATATATTTATTATTTTGCTATAAATTTACAAATATATATGCAATACACAATATACTAATTATCTATTCGTGTACCCTAGGTCTTTTCTGTCTTATTGACTAATATATCTGCAATAAAATATTGATCGGCGGCCGTGTGTGAAACTCTTTCTCATCGATTTGTTTCTTTCTCACTTGCACTTGCACTCGCTGGCCACAAGTACGTCAGGTACACTCAAAAACATTTATCGTAAAATAATACTCTATGATCTTTTCCAATTTTGCATATATAGGACATTAAGCAAAGATCATATGATAAAAAATATTAGATTTGTGATATTTAGCAAATTTATTACTATAATTTGGATTTTTTTTTCATTTGTTAGAGTAATTTATAATTATATTTCTACTTTTTTCTTAGAGTATTTGTGGTTTTAAAAAGATTTGTGTTCACCATCATATCATACATTTTCATAAAGAAGTGAATGTGTTGTTTTCAATACATCATTTGTGTTCTTCCTATGATGTCTTTGGTTAGAATAGTGTCTATGTATGTACCCAAAAGAAAAAGAACAGTGTCTATGTAAGGTTAGGGTTTCTACTATTCAATTCTCATGGTTAAAATGCATAGTATATTTTCTTGAATTAAAAGGCTTTTTGTAAGATGTATGCTAATAGTAAATGTCTATATATTATTTCTCCATAAGATGTTCTTTTTCCCACAATTGTTTATATGAGAATAAACTAAAACCATGTAATAGAAAATATTGGACTAATATTATATAATGGATGGATTTCTATAATTTGTATAATTTTTTTATACTTATGGGAGTGGTATATTATCATGTCTAAATTTTCGAACAACTTGTTATTTCATACAGAGTATGCTATGAGTTAATATTTTTGTACTCAACATTGTGTTGCAATAAAGTGAATAATATTTTATTTTAATGTATTGTTTATGATCTCTTTTTTTATGTATGTGAGTGGAATTATGTAAGGTTAAGGTTGCTTAATTTTGTGGCTAAAATGTACAATGCAAATGTTTGATGTACAAGATTTTTCTTAACTTTTTAAAGAAAATTAAATAAAATTACACCAAGTAATATATTTTTGTTTTTGATGACTTTTCTATTTTTAATTGAATGCATATTTTAATTTATTTGAGATACAAATGAGTACACAAACATGTTCATAAGATCTTCATTCCCATACCTATACACTCAAAATATTTGTAGATAGTAACCTTACATGTATTTTATTTCCTTAAGATGAGATCTTTCATAATTTACCATATGACAATAAGAGGGGACAATACAATAGAAAGCATAATTTTCATAAATATAACTAATGACTAATACATTCCTATTATATGTAACAATTTTATATTTTGAGAATAATTTATTATTATATATGTGTTCGTTTTAAGAACTATGCACCATTTCAAAAAGACTTGGTTATGTGATTAATATATTTATCAGGAAAAAAGTTGTTGGACTTTTTACTCTATCATTACATCATTTATATTTAATCATTATTCACTAATTCAAATAAATGAAGGGATATACTATCTTTATACACATTGCATCACTCATGTATTTGGAAAGGAATGCATTGTACATGGTGTTGCTGTAGGTGTCTATTAAGTATCATAGTGTAATTTGTGTTTTCCTATTTTGCCCTCAATATCTTTTTATTTCTACCAAAAAAACCATATAATATTATTTTCTTATTTTATCCTTATTATCTTCTTATTTTAAAAGTGTATTTAAAAAATTGAATATTAGACCAATTGAATAAATTCAACTGTAAATTTAGCGCAAAAAATTATATTTGAATTTATAAAATACAAACTATATATTGGAAAACGAGTTGACAGACACGACAGTGCATGTCAACACGCTAGTATATATAAAAATAAAAATAATATCTCATTATATTTTAAAGATAAAAATTTCAAATTGAATTAACTTTTTGTTTTGTTGTGGGTGTAATGCTAACTCGTTACACGGAAGAACAACTTTCATCCCATGTTTCTATTATGCAAAATTGAAACAACACCAAGTATAAACACTATTTTAAGAAATTTGCATTTTTTGGCAAGTATACATTTATGCATATCCTAGAATGCATAGAACGATTTTTAGAAATTTAATGCGTAATAGTTATCACAGTCAATTGGACAAACATACCCCTAAATTTTTATCCCTAATTAAATTAATTTATATTTTATCTTGAAGTATGTCTTTATATTATTGTTTAAAGATAATTTTTGATCTAGTGATATAAGACCATGCTATATTCTTAAGATGATCAAAAGATTAAAAGTTTAATTTTTAGGAACAACAATTGTTAGAAAGAGCAACCACGTAAATAGATGACTTTGACAATACCAAAAAAATATTATTGTTCGAATAAGTTATATTTAAATCAAAACAGGGCTTTCATTCAAAAATAAGAAAAATACAGAAAACAGAGGAGGACCAATGGAAAAAGAACAGAAAACGAATCGCCATAGTAGGGACAATTTCGGCATTACAGAAAAGGAAACACCTTCTTCTTCTTCAAGGAAACTCACCAAAACCTTTCTCTTCAATTTCTTCTCTCTTTTACTCCTAAATTCAATTCTCTTATTTCCCTTTCTATTTTTGTTTCTTCAATTTCAACCCTTTCTATATTGAATCGTTTGTAATGGCGAAAGGTACGGATTCTGATGAGTTTTTATTGCTTTTTAGGGCTCGTGTTGGTCTCAAACGTGAATTTCAATTTGCAATGAAGGCTCAATCAGAGATCTGTGGTGGTGCTTCTCTCGGTCGAACCCGGTCTAATAAAACCAGCACGGACCGGGTTCCGGTTCAACATTCTCCTTGCCCTAAACGGTTCAGGAAAACCGGTTCGTTTAAGGATTTGGAGGAACATGATGATGTGGTTAGTGAAGAAGATGCTAAGAGTGATGTATTGGATGTTACTAGCGATGATGAACCGAAGAACCATGTTGGGGAATTGAAATCGGAGGGTGGTGATGGAATGTTGGAGGAACCGAAGAATGATGTGATTGATGAGGGATTGCTGAAGAATGAGGCTTTGAAGGAAGGGGTTGTTTGTGAAATTTCGCGGTCCGTGTTTGATGATGGGGTCAAAGAGGAAGAAAGTGGTGTAGATGGTGATATAATGGTGGTTTCGGTTAATGGCGATGGTGATAAGGGGAGGGAGATGGAATTAGAGAAGCCATTGAGGCGATTAACGCGATCGGTGTTGAGGCAAAACTGTGATGAATTGAAGGTTTTCAGTGATGAGGAAAATGGTGGTACTGAAGCGGTTGGAGTTGATGATAATGTTATAATGGAAACAACTGCAATGTTCATTTGTGAAGAGGAACCGAAGAGTGATATAGTGGGGAGTGTAATTATAAATGGAGGACAAACGAATGAAGAATCTCGTGTTGTATCTTTGAAGGAAGGGGTAGTGGATGAAATTGCAAAGCTTGTTAGTGAAAACGAGATCAAAGAGGAGCACATGGTTTTGCAGGGGTTGGAGAAGGGAGTAACTGATACTCCAGAGGTTAATGCTTCTAATGATACAACCCCGATTTTGGTTAGTGGTTTTTCTGATCAGGTGAAAGAAATGGCTGTGGAGAAGGCAGTAAGACGGTTCACGCGGTCTGCGTTGAAGCCATCATGTGATGAAACAAAGGCCATAACTTATGAGGAAAATGTTATTGACATTGCAGTTGAAATGGATAATAATCTTAGAAGGGAAGCAGAAAATGTCACAATAGTTACCACCCCGACTCTAACAAAAACACCTCGGAGCAGTGCCTTCAAGAAGTTCCCTAGCAAGCTAAAGGACCTTCTAACCATTGGGATTCTTGAGGGTTTGTCAGTGAAGTATATCAGGGGTTCAAAGGTATTATTTGATTTTGTTTTCTTATTTATAGTTCTTTAGACATAGGGTATTGATGTTTATGAATTTTTGCTTTGAGTTGTGATTGTGATGCACTTGAGAAATTTGTAGGCACGGAAACCTGGAGAAAAAGGGCTTTTAGGTGTGATAAGTGGCTCTGGAATTTTGTGCCATTGTGAGACTTGTAAGGGCGTTGAGGCAAGTTAAATGAAAATATGTTCATGTTTAAAAAAGTTAAATCTCATGGTCTAGTAATGTGATTTTTCGCTTTGGTTTCTTGTTGAAAGTAGGTTGTCACGCCATCCATGTTTGAGCTGCATGCTGGTAGTGCAAACAAACGTCCCCCAGAGTATATTTATCTTGATAATGGGAATACTCTCCGAGATGTCATGAATGCCTGTTTGGGTCCGTTGGATACCTTGGATGTAGCAGTTCAAAAGGTCCTTGGTGGCTTCACTATGAAGAAATCTACTAACTGTTTGAACTGTAGAGGTTTGAATTGCATATTTTTTATTTCCTACCCCTCTTCCCATTTGTTTGCAACTTTGCATCTTATACTTAGGCAACCTACCAAGTTTGAGTAATGAATTGCAGTGCGTATTTCTGAAGCTGGCAAGGGTTTGTCGAAACTACTATGTGATTCATGTCTGGAGTTGAAAGACTCTCAACGTATTTCCTTTCAAACACCTGCTAAAAACAATACAAGTTTTTCAGTAGCTGTTCAAACACCTGCCATAAGCAATACAAGTGTTTCGTTAGCTGTTCAAACACCTGCCATACACAATGGAAGTGTTCCAGTACCTGTTCAAACACCTGCCATAAGCAATGGAAGTGTTCCAGTACCTGTTCAAACACCTGCCATAAGCATTGCAAGTGTTCCAGTAGCTGTTCAAACACCTGCACCTGCCATAAGCAATATAAGTGTTCCGGTAGCTGTTCTGTCCAGGTATCTTCTTTGTGTTTGTTTTATAATCTCAATTATCACATCATGATACATTTGTAAGAATTTTAGATAAGTACATTCCTCATGGAGATCACTTTTGCCTTTCAAATTTATGCAAAATCTTTGCATTTCCTTTTTAAGTTTTGTCAACCATTCCAATTTCCTTGTTTTTTTACCTACGCTAAAAACTCTGATATATATCCATAACAGGTTCTGATTTTGTATTTGTATAGTTATTTATATGCTCATATTTGAGTACTCATAACACATGCACATTCCAACTACTTCAGGTCACCGGAACCAGCTGTGGTTCCAAAGTCATTAAAGAATGGGATGAAGCACACAACATCTTGTGGCAAGAGTCAAGGAAAGCTAACCAGAAAGTAAGTATATCTGTAAAGCACATATGGGAAAATTTGGTCCAGTCAGAACATGAAGTTAATTTAGTACTATATATGTGTGTATTAATATATCAGACTTCGGTCTTATCTGGGATTTAATTTTCACCTTTTTTATTAAAAAAATTGACAGGGATCTACGGTTGCATAAGTTGGTCTTTGAAGAGAATGTATTGGAAGATGGAATAGAACTAAGCTATCATGCTCATGGAAAGGTAACATTGATCAAGATGGTTGTGTTTGACCTACTTTATAATTTCTGTTGTTTGAATATGCTTTTGTTGTGTGGGCAGCCAGTATTGCTTGGTTACAAACGAGGATATGGAATCCATTGTTCATGCTGCAAGAAAGAGGTGCTTTTCCTAATTACATGACATATATTGTGCCACATATTATGTCTTGTCTAGATATTTGACTACTGCAATTTGTTATAAAAAATTGGATGAGCAGATCAGTGCCTCTCAGTTTGAAGCACATGCTGGTTGGGCATCTCGACGCAAGCCGTGAGTTTTTGTTTAAATTGTTTTATATGATGTATATTTGCTTTGCATTAAATGGCTCATCTGGTAAAACTTTTTTCTATGTAGTCCTTTTGTCATTCCTTTTTTTTTTAATTTTCTATTCTACAAGGCCCATATGATTTGCCCCCATGAATTAAAGTGTGGTGCTTTGTAAAATTGACCAACATTAAGTAACTGTATTGCAGTTACTTGCACATATACACACCTGAAGGAGTCTCACTTCACGACTTGTCCATCACTTTATTGAAAGAAAGGAGGTTTTCTATCAGGGAGAATGATGATCTCTGCAGCATATGTCAAGATGGAGGGGATCTTTTGTGTTGTGATGGGTGTCCAAGAGCTTTTCATATAGGTGAATTGTTGTTTGCTTTTTGCTGTTAAATTTATTCTGGGCTGAGGAGTGTGTTGCTGTGCCCTATCTTTCAGTGCTAGATAGTACTTTATTACACACAGTACATAGCATGATATAGAAAAAAGCTGGGTAACTTTTGCCAACCTCTGTTACCCGTCTAGAAAAGAAATAAAGATCTAAGACCAGAATACAACCCTGTCTGAAACAGTAAATGAAATGGAACAATTAGGGGTGTAAACTGAGTCAAGCCAAGCACTTGAAATTGAAGCTTTTCTTGTTAAAAAAGAGACCACTGAAGTTTGGCTCATTTATTTAAAAGAACCAAATTGTGGCTTGAGCCTGACTTGTTGAAAATATGAAGCTTGAGCTTGGGGTGTTTAGTTTATGGCATGATCATTCTATCAAATCTCTGAGCTATTTTTGTTTTTTTTATTATTTTGTATTATTTAGCAGATATCCTTATGCTAGAAGGTTAAGTAAAAATAGAATTAATAGCTTTTTTTTGGTATTCATAATATATAACAACATTTCAACCTTCTGTCATTACCAATAACAAATTCTATAACAAAGTTTAATGATCTAAATAAAGTTAAACATATTTCAGATGGAGCTTGGCTCCTAATTCAAGCTTGAGCTTGTTTTTTATTTAGGTAAATAAACAAGCATGATCAAACATTTAACAAGTTGAGAGTTCAAATAGTTCATGAATATCTGAACTTATTTTTGGATGAAGGTTTCTAAATGTGAAATCATTAACTGCAAACACAGACTTATTAGATGTTTGTGAGTACATTTGATACTTTCACATGGTTCCTAGGTTAGTGAGGTGGATTTTTAGTGCTGGTTATTTTTCAAAAAAAGAGTGTTTGTGTCATCAATAGTTCTGTGCCAATACTGAAAATTTCCTGGTTTATCTCATGATTCCCTTTTCATGTGCTTTAGATAAAGACATTTTCTGTTTCCCTGCAACTTGAACTCGAAGCTGGTGATGCATGTCTGTTCTCATTGTTTCGTATTTGCCAATTTCAGATTGTGTTCCTCTACCATGCATTCCCAGTGGTACTTGGTATTGTAAGTATTGCCAGAATAATTTCCAAATGGACAAACATGGGGAGCGTAATGGGAGTGCTGTGGACCGAAGATGCATTCGTGTTTTCAAAAGTGTAGAGGTTGATCATGGTGGATGTGCTTTGTGCAGGTACTGAACTGTTATGTGTTTTAGCAAGTTTTATGATAATTTGTGTAATTTTTTCTTAATCTTCTCTTATTTCGACTCGAATCTCTATGCCTTTATCCTCAGCCTCCTAAATCCTAATGTTTGATGTAATGTACAGAGGTCATTTTTTCAGCAGGAGCTTTGGTCCTCGGACAGTGATTATTTGTGATCAGGTATTGCCATATGTTAACTATTCACCGTGAAGTCTTAATATTTAGGTATTTTTATTTCTATATAATTTATCAAAGTATTCTTATTTAAAAGACTAATTGATGTGTTGTTGCAGTGTGAAAAGGAATACCATGTTGGGTGTTTGAAGGATCATAACATGCAGAACCTAGAGGTACCATAATTTCTTTTCACATCTGATTGATTTTTTGTGCCTTATGTTTTTCTTTAATGCATACATTTGTTGATGGGGTCTATTTACCAGGAATTGCCTGAAGGAAATTGGTTTTGTGGCACAAGTTGCAATCAGATTCATTATACTCTGATGAATTTGGTGGTTGGTGAGAAGAATCTTCCAGTTCCAGATTCTCTTCTAAATTTGATTAAAAAGAAGCATGAAGAAAAAGGTAAAGAAACTGAGGTTGGTCTTGATATTAAATGGAGGGTTCTGAATTGGAAGTTAGCTGCTTCTGATGAAACTAGGAAGTTGCTTTCGAAGGCAGTTGCCATCTTTCATGTGAGTATATTAGTGTATCTATTGTTATATGCTTAACTTGAGGGATGTACTCTTCTCATTCAGAATTGGATTTTTTTGTTTTCCAGGAACGGTTTGATCCTATAGTTGATTCTTCTTCTGGGCGTGATTTCATTCCAGCAATGCTTTATGGGTAGGCAAAGCATTGTTTACTTCATTTTGTGCTCTTTCTCCCCCTCTTCTTTTGATATCTATGGGTTGGAATGAGTTTTCCATTTTGTTGATTTGATTTCCACAGAAGGAATATCAAGGGTCAAGATTTTGGTGGAATGTACTGTGCAGTGCTCAGTGTCAAGTAAGAATGAGGGTCCATTTTTTTTTACCCCTCTTAAGTGCATATGTAGTGTGGTAGTATACCTTATTCTGGTTGTGTATTTTAATGTTTTGCAGCGAAGTGGTTGTTTCTGCTGGAGTATTTCGTATCTTTGGGCCAGATGTAGCAGAGCTTCCATTAGTAGCGACAATTGGAGAATGCCAAGGACAGGTTATTTGATTTATCTACTTAGTGAAAAATATACCCCACACCATCGCTTATAAAATTGTTTAATAAGAAACCAAAGTGAATGTCAGTAAATATTCTGACTGAAAATTATAATTGTTTTATTTAGGGCTACTTTCAGTGCCTGTTTTCTTGCATTGAGGGCTTACTTGGTTCTTCAAATGTAAGACAACTTGTCCTACCTGCTGCCGAGGAAGCTGAATCAATATGGACCAATAAATTTGGATTTACCAAGCTAAGCCAAGAAGAGGTGTGTAACTGCAAATGTTGTTTGCTTTTTACAGTTTCATTTGTGACTATTCATTATACTAACTTTCATCATCACTACAGATCAACAGTCTTAGAAAATTTTATCAGATTATGGTATTTCAAGGGACCTCATTGCTACAGAAGCCTGTTCCTGCTGCACTTTGAAGTACTTTTGGCCTTGAAACTGTGCATAGTGCTGCAGGTGTGCTTTGCACTTAGCTGTTTTTCTTTTGGGTTGTTTTGTTGGGTGCAGATCAGACTTTTATATTTATGTACAGGGATGTTCCTTTTTACTGTACAGAAAATCAGAAAATGACTTGTAGCAAAGAAATGAAAGAAGGATAGGGTTGATAATAGATGAAACTAGGACACAAGTATTTTGAAATGTGCCAAAGTTTTGGTTTGTTGACTTCATTTATTAGTCGCCACAGAGCGGATTTAATTTGGATTTATTTTGAATTCCATGATTTGGGGTTTTCTACTTTTCTTTAGGTTGGAATTCGTTTAACCCTATTAGATTGTGTTTTGATCAGTAGTTAGACATCATATCCAAGGCTTGTTTAGCAAAACTAGCTGCAAAAAGCTGGTTGAAAACTAAAAACTCAGGTAGGAGGATAGAAAAGCGAGATGAATGTTGATAAATTGACATGTTTTGTTAAACTAAGTGATAAAATGACCGAAAAGTGCAAAAATTTAGGGCTCCTTTGGTGGATAATATAGGATAAAATGACTGAAAAGTGCCTAGTCAGAGGAATAGATTTACTTTTGATATATAACTTTAACTTATAGAGATACTTTGATGATATTCTCTTCTATGTTCAGAAATATGCTTGAGTCTATCTTTTGATTCATTTGAATTGATTCATCACAACACTAACATATGTTTATGATTATTAATCAAAACACAAATTATGGAGGTCTTGCAAAAATAAAACTCCAACAATCACTACATCAATATCATCATTATATAGTGCACATTAAACAATAGATAAAAGTCTATAATCTCAAATCTTATTATGCTCTATCACATCCTCACCACTAAATGAGTCATCATAAGTTAGAGGATTATATGACAAAAGTTGTATTAAGGTTTTTTTTTTAAAAATTAATTAGAGGATTATATGAATCATTAATAAAAGTTGTAATGGTTTTCCAATTTATGGTATGTGTGGTTAAAATCATTATAACCTATATTTGTGTATAAAGTTGTTGCATTTTGATGTTTTGCCATATCAAATTTGACTATCATTTGCATCATCAATATTTGTTTTTTTTTTAAAATTCTATGTATGACTTTTTTGAAATTTTCCCTGGGCGCGCCTATAATGAATACCGAATGAGGGAAACCAAATCCTCGCCGTCCAAACTCACGCAACAAAGATCCAAGTATCCACGTCACCGATCC
Source organism: Lupinus angustifolius (assembly GCF_001865875.1). NCBI lineage: Eukaryota > Viridiplantae > Streptophyta > Magnoliopsida > Fabales > Fabaceae > Lupinus > Lupinus angustifolius. The sequence continues at coordinate 30,102,888 of NC_032014.1, forward strand.
GCACCCTACCCAAAAAAACCAATCAGATTCCAGATCAAAAACCTATATATACCAAACCAACACAAATTATCACTCACACCACATTCCATAATCCAATCTCCGAAAATGGCGAAAGCACCAGCAGAGAAAAAACCAGCGGCGGAGAAAAAACCACTAGCGGAGAAGAAGCTTCAGAATCAGTTTCTACAGACAAGAAAAAGAAGAAATCGAAAAAGAGCATTGAAACTTACAAGATCTACATTTTCAAGGTTCTGAAGCAGGTTCATCCTGATATAGGGATTTCAAGCAAAGCAATGGGAATAATGAACAGTTTCATAAACGATATATTCGAGAAATTGGCGCATGAATCTTCTCGTCTTGCAAGGTATAATAAGAAACCTACAATTACTTCTAGGGAGATTCAAACTGCTGTGAGATTAGTTCTACCTCTACCTGGTGAACTTGCTAAGCATGCTGTTTCTGAAGGAACTAAGGCTGTTACTAAGTTTACTAGCTCTTAGGGTTTTCTGATTTTTACTTGTAAAGAGTGATGATGGTTGTTGTTTCGTTGGTCATAACAGCCACAATGCATCTCATATGATTCAAAAGAGAGGCATGCAGATTTTTGTAACAAGAAAATGAGTTTGTCTTGGGAAAATTATACACAACAACAATTTTTGAGGTCTAAAACATGAATTTTAGCAGCAATAGAATTTGGAAATAAGAATAAGAGGAATACATTTTTATTAAAATTTGTTTGATGGTAACAAATTTATATTACGTGTTACTCTTCTGTGTATGACTTTTTTGAAATTTTCCCTGGGCGCGCCTATAATGAATACCGAATGAGGGAAACCAAATCCTCGCCGTCCAAACTCACGCAACAAAGATCCAAGTATCCACGTCACCGATCCGCACCCTACCCAAAAAAACCAATCAGATTCCAGATCAAAAACCTATATATACCAAACCAACACAAATTATCACTCACACCACATTCCATAATCCAATCTCCGAAAATGGCGAAAGCACCAGCAGAGAAAAAACCAGCGGCGGAGAAAAAACCACTAGCGGAGAAGAAGCTTCAGAATCAGTTTCTACAGACAAGAAAAAGAAGAAATCGAAAAAGAGCATTGAAACTTACAAGATCTACATTTTCAAGGTTCTGAAGCAGGTTCATCCTGATATAGGGATTTCAAGCAAAGCAATGGGAATAATGAACAGTTTCATAAACGATATATTCGAGAAATTGGCGCATGAATCTTCTCGTCTTGCAAGGTATAATAAGAAACCTACAATTACTTCTAGGGAGATTCAAACTGCTGTGAGATTAGTTCTACCTCTACCTGGTGAACTTGCTAAGCATGCTGTTTCTGAAGGAACTAAGGCTGTTACTAAGTTTACTAGCTCTTAGGGTTTTCTGATTTTTACTTGTAAAGAGTGATGATGGTTGTTGTTTCGTTGGTCATAACAGCCACAATGCATCTCATATGATTCAAAAGAGAGGCATGCAGATTTTTGTAACAAGAAAATGAGTTTGTCTTGGGAAAATTATACACAACAACAATTTTTGAGGTCTAAAACATGAATTTTAGCAGCAATAGAATTTGGAAATAAGAATAAGAGGAATACATTTTTATTAAAATTTGTTTGATGGTAACAAATTTATATTACGTGTTACTCTTCTGTGTATGACTTTTTTGAAATTTTCCCTGGGCGCGCCTATAATGAATACCGAATGAGGGAAACCAAATCCTCGCCGTCCAAACTCACGCAACAAAGATCCAAGTATCCACGTCACCGATCCGCACCCTACCCAAAAAAACCAATCAGATTCCAGATCAAAAACCTATATATACCAAACCAACACAAATTATCACTCACACCACATTCCATAATCCAATCTCCGAAAATGGCGAAAGCACCAGCAGAGAAAAAACCAGCGGCGGAGAAAAAACCACTAGCGGAGAAGAAGCTTCAGAATCAGTTTCTACAGACAAGAAAAAGAAGAAATCGAAAAAGAGCATTGAAACTTACAAGATCTACATTTTCAAGGTTCTGAAGCAGGTTCATCCTGATATAGGGATTTCAAGCAAAGCAATGGGAATAATGAACAGTTTCATAAACGATATATTCGAGAAATTGGCGCATGAATCTTCTCGTCTTGCAAGGTATAATAAGAAACCTACAATTACTTCTAGGGAGATTCAAACTGCTGTGAGATTAGTTCTACCTCTACCTGGTGAACTTGCTAAGCATGCTGTTTCTGAAGGAACTAAGGCTGTTACTAAGTTTACTAGCTCTTAGGGTTTTCTGATTTTTACTTGTAAAGAGTGATGATGGTTGTTGTTTCGTTGGTCATAACAGCCACAATGCATCTCATATGATTCAAAAGAGAGGCATGCAGATTTTTGTAACAAGAAAATGAGTTTGTCTTGGGAAAATTATACACAACAACAATTTTTGAGGTCTAAAACATGAATTTTAGCAGCAATAGAATTTGGAAATAAGAATAAGAGGAATACATTTTTATTAAAATTTGTTTGATGGTAACAAATTTATATTACGTGTTACTCTTCTGTGTATGACTTTTTTGAAATTTTCCCTGGGCGCGCCTATAATGAATACCGAATGAGGGAAACCAAATCCTCGCCGTCCAAACTCACGCAACAAAGATCCAAGTATCCACGTCACCGATCCGCACCCTACCCAAAAAAACCAATCAGATTCCAGATCAAAAACCTATATATACCAAACCAACACAAATTATCACTCACACCACATTCCATAATCCAATCTCCGAAAATGGCGAAAGCACCAGCAGAGAAAAAACCAGCGGCGGAGAAAAAACCACTAGCGGAGAAGAAGCTTCAGAATCAGTTTCTACAGACAAGAAAAAGAAGAAATCGAAAAAGAGCATTGAAACTTACAAGATCTACATTTTCAAGGTTCTGAAGCAGGTTCATCCTGATATAGGGATTTCAAGCAAAGCAATGGGAATAATGAACAGTTTCATAAACGATATATTCGAGAAATTGGCGCATGAATCTTCTCGTCTTGCAAGGTATAATAAGAAACCTACAATTACTTCTAGGGAGATTCAAACTGCTGTGAGATTAGTTCTACCTCTACCTGGTGAACTTGCTAAGCATGCTGTTTCTGAAGGAACTAAGGCTGTTACTAAGTTTACTAGCTCTTAGGGTTTTCTGATTTTTACTTGTAAAGAGTGATGATGGTTGTTGTTTCGTTGGTCATAACAGCCACAATGCATCTCATATGATTCAAAAGAGAGGCATGCAGATTTTTGTAACAAGAAAATGAGTTTGTCTTGGGAAAATTATACACAACAACAATTTTTGAGGTCTAAAACATGAATTTTAGCAGCAATAGAATTTGGAAATAAGAATAAGAGGAATACATTTTTATTAAAATTTGTTTGATGGTAACAAATTTATATTACGTGTTACTCTTCTGTGTATGACTTTTTTGAAATTTTCCCTGGGCGCGCCTATAATGAATACCGAATGAGGGAAACCAAATCCTCGCCGTCCAAACTCACGCAACAAAGATCCAAGTATCCACGTCACCGATCCGCACCCTACCCAAAAAAACCAATCAGATTCCAGATCAAAAACCTATATATACCAAACCAACACAAATTATCACTCACACCACATTCCATAATCCAATCTCCGAAAATGGCGAAAGCACCAGCAGAGAAAAAACCAGCGGCGGAGAAAAAACCACTAGCGGAGAAGAAGCTTCAGAATCAGTTTCTACAGACAAGAAAAAGAAGAAATCGAAAAAGAGCATTGAAACTTACAAGATCTACATTTTCAAGGTTCTGAAGCAGGTTCATCCTGATATAGGGATTTCAAGCAAAGCAATGGGAATAATGAACAGTTTCATAAACGATATATTCGAGAAATTGGCGCATGAATCTTCTCGTCTTGCAAGGTATAATAAGAAACCTACAATTACTTCTAGGGAGATTCAAACTGCTGTGAGATTAGTTCTACCTCTACCTGGTGAACTTGCTAAGCATGCTGTTTCTGAAGGAACTAAGGCTGTTACTAAGTTTACTAGCTCTTAGGGTTTTCTGATTTTTACTTGTAAAGAGTGATGATGGTTGTTGTTTCGTTGGTCATAACAGCCACAATGCATCTCATATGATTCAAAAGAGAGGCATGCAGATTTTTGTAACAAGAAAATGAGTTTGTCTTGGGAAAATTATACACAACAACAATTTTTGAGGTCTAAAACATGAATTTTAGCAGCAATAGAATTTGGAAATAAGAATAAGAGGAATACATTTTTATTAAAATTTGTTTGATGGTAACAAATTTATATTACGTGTTACTCTTCTGTTGTCGTAGATTAGCACAAAGGAATGAGACAATAGATATGGACTCCTATATATGAGTGATTTGGGATTGCTTGAATGCGGGCTCAACCTTCTGTTTTCTTTCCTTTTGGATTCAATTTTTTAACACTCCAATCCAACATAAAACGGTAGGGCATATTGGCTCACTTTACCAATGTTATTTCGGTTTTGCATAGACAAAAATTTTGGATTTAGAATTGAAATAAAAATGTTGCTGCCCAGGATCGAACTGGGGACCTTCAGTGTGTAAAACTGACGTGATAACCACTACACCACAGCAACTCTTTTTGTCAATTGTTATAATCAAGTGAACAGGTTTCTTTTAGTCAATTGTTATAATGTCCAATGGAGTGAAAATTAAGATCCGTTTTTTTAGGAGTAAAATAAATAATCAACAACATAAAAAATACATACATTTATAAAAAATGTGTCTGTCCAAACAATTATTTTAGTTTTATATATAATATTCTACTATATTGAATATGTTACTCAATTTGTAACATCAACATTATCATATTTTTTAAGTATCAACGTCTATAATGATATTTATTTTGACAATTTTTTGCATGATACTACTTGCAATGAAAACATTGATTGTTAGGATTTAAACATATGATACAAGTCTAACCCAAAAGAATAATTTATTAGATGAGAGAATTTCATGACTTAAGTAATATATTAAATTTACTATAATATCTAATATGCAACTCCTAACATCACCCCTTACCTTTGTGTCATCTTCACCTTTAAGCTTGTACAAGTAACTTATGTTTCAATACAATGAATTATTCATACTTATCTTTCTAGTTCACGTTTAACAATAGGTTTCACTAGTTTAGAGGTGGGATTTATCACGCTTATTAAAAAGCTAAATAATTCACATGTTAATTATTATTAATAAACCAGAAACACTTATACCAACAAAACATTGATTTAACAATGTAAGACCCTATTAAATTGTTAAGATGATCAAAAAGTTAATAAGGTAAACAGTTCAATTTCTAAGACCGATACTTGTTGAGCGATGTAACCACACAACCCGAAATAAATTAATTTATGACCCAAAAAAGTTGAAGGTATACTCTTGATATAGTATAAAAAAACTAAAACCACTTGCTCAAAGCATTCCAAAACTTAGATCATCCACATGCTAATTACTATTAATAAACCAATAACTAATCCAAAGTGTCCATAATTACAAATAATTGTAAATTAAAGAAAGCTAAATAATTTACATTTAGTAATCAAATAATTAATATAATTCTCTCACCCCTTCATCAAATCCTCCTCTAATGCTGGAAGGTTAAGATCAATTTTGAGAACATTGCAGGGATTAACTTCTATGGTGGTGTCGGTGGCAGAAGCTTCAAAACTTGTGTCACTACCGCTCATGTTCACTACATGAGTACTAGGATTTTTATATATCCTATGTTTCCTCATGTGACCACCCAAGGCTTGTCCAGATGTGAATTTTGCTCCACAAATGGAACATTTATGAATTTTGGATTTGTTTCCATGAAAAAAATTATTCTTACCACAACCCAATTGAATGGATATTGGAATTTCAGAACTATTTTCGACATCGAATTGTTTCCTTTCTTCAAACTCAAAACTTATCTGTGGTGACAACGATAATGATAATAGTAATGATTTCTTTTCCTCTAGATTCATTATCGGCTTCTTGTGGCTAGCTCTGTGTCCGCCAAGCGCTTGAAATGATGAGAATGTTTTGTTGCATGTTTTGCACTCATAGTCATATAAACTATTTTTTGTTGTAGTTTTGACTGCGGTCACAATTGTAGTCGTAATATTTGTAGTTTCGGCTATAGTTGTGGTGCATGTGATCCTTTCATTACTACCACCACTACCTCTATCATTCTCTCCTCTTTTTCCTTGTGCCAATAAAATCAAGCAATTAGCCATGTCTTCCTCTTCTTTACCTACGCTTTCGAAAGGGGTTGTAGGGGAAGAAAATGAGCAATGATCACCACCATGGCAACTAGAATTAGCACTTGTGCCAATGCTTCTATCCATGTTCATTATCAAAGTAACTAAGACAAAAAGAGTATGAATAGTAATAGTGTTTAATATGTTAGGCAATGGAGTAGTAATAGTAGTAGAGAGAAAGAAAAATACACCTATTTATATGAGAAGAGGAAGAGTGTGTATGAGTGAGTTATATTGGTTTAGTATTTATATACATATTTGATAGTGAATGTTAAGCATAGGTTTTGTTACAACACACAAAATCTTTCTTGTTTTTTCCAACCTTTGGAAGTGTTACTAATTAAAATTTATTTTGTTCCTCTTCAATCATACTCTTTTTTATTTTTGTCTATTTCTCTAGTGTAATGATCACCATTTTTAATTAAAATTTATTTATTATTATATTAATATCAAAAGAAAAATTTGTATGGAAAATTGACCAACATACATTTAATAATGCTTATGATTTTTTCATGCCACAACAATATCAATTCTTAATGTAAACTTATTCATTTAAGGTAAATAAGCATGTTAACAAATCCATAAATAATTCATATTGATGTAAAATTTTATTTGAATATAGATTCTTGATGTACAAATAATAAACTTATACATTTTCTTTTAATGATTTTTGCACAAGCACGTTGTTTCTTTTCTTTTAAGCAAGTTTATGCCAAACACATTATAGTCACATAGCATGTTTAGACTGCATGCTATGATTCATCAATGATTAAACATGCTTTGTACTTTGCAATTAATGAGTAGGAACATGTCAATACTGTGTATAAATTAGGAGTGACTAATATTAATTACTTGTTACTGTATAATATCTATATATTGTCAGTATAAATATATGTACACATTCCATATATTATCCATCATTCATTTGCATTACTAGAGTATTTTAGAAGCATCGTAGAAATTAACAAAAGGATGTTAAAGTTTTGAATTGGTTTCACTCTCTTTTTGCTAGAGTATTACATAAACACATTAAAGCAAAGATTGCATGTTAAAAGCATGCCACAACGTCATTCAATTCATTTTAAAAGAAATATACTTTCTGTTTTCATATACATACAAATGTCGGATTTGAACTCAGACACTAATATCACATTTTATGTCCCACAATTTTATCAACTGAGTCGTATTTTGAGGACTTTAAAGTAATGTAAGAAGTGATTAAAGATATATGGCTTTTCAATCAAACCCCTTTTCTTATTGGCTTTTTTTATATAAGTGGGAATAAGGTTGTGCATACTATATATTAGATTATTAGGTAGTAAGTGAGCAGGTCCTACAAGAAAAGAAAGGGACATAAGTAGCATGTGATTAAGTATAGGATTCTGTTAAGAGGACTCATGAATAAGGAGGGTATATGTACCATACAAGTATATGACATTAGCACTTTAATTAGGACGGTTCCTGCAATAATGAAAATGCTGAAGTCCCTTTTAATTCCTTAATTAGTTAGGGGACTTAATCTTTTGCTTAAGGGTACTATAGGTTGTAACTAATCTTCCATAATAATCTGTTGAAAAGCTTTGGTTTTTGCCCCTAGAAAATTTCCTTTAAATATTGATGTGGCTAAAGGAATGTCACATAGGTCCTTTTGTTGCATGTCTAAAGTGATGTGAGCTATGTGATTTTTTGGTTTTGATCTCTACTAGAACTCTTTTTACAGTAATTAATCATAGAAGTTTAAAGTTTTTGGTTTTGGTAGACTAGAAACACATCTTCTATCCCATAATATTGTGTCACTCCATATGCCATAAGTTGTGATTGATTAAAAAAATACTTAATAATTAAATTTTTTAACTTAATATATTTTTTCAACCAATCACATTTCATGGCACATGGAGTAACACAAAATGTGGGACAAAAGATGTGTTCCCTAAGTACTAATTTAGCTAACATAACCCTACATCAACATCTTATTGAAGCATGTGAGTAGTTTGATCAAACACCTCCATTAGTTGGCTTGTTTCAAGAGGTTGTTTCTCATTTTAGGAAAAGTTGGAGTCCCATATTAGTTGAACATCACAATGTAAATGGGTAATATGACCAATATGTAAGTGAATCTACCTATAAATCCAATAACTTCTTTTCTTGTGAATATATTACTGTGAAACTACAGCATTGTTCTATAGTATAAGGTTCCGTTAGATCCCCAGAAAGATCAAAATGTCAAGAGTTCGATTCCTGACAGAGAAACTTGTTGGGAGATGCAACCATACATTCTGAAAGGGATTAGTTCCTTACCCATAACGTGAGGGAATATCTTTGGTAGTACCAAAAATATATATTATTGAAACATAATTGTTAGCAACAAAGGAAAGAAATCATAGTTTAGATCCATAATAGCAAATGGAAGATATAGGATTGAAAGCAGAAGCCCCCATTGATGGATATATCAATAAGACACCAACAACAAGCAATGAGTAACAAGGGCATTTCTGCAAGTGGATACATTAACAAGGGCATCTCTGCAACTATTTCTAGTCACACAACTTATGAATTTACAAATGAATACTAATGTTTCAATTTTAAAATCAATACTATATCATTTGTGTAGATGACAATGATAATGAAAATTCCTGAAACATGAAAATATAAAACCTATACACCATGCAAAAAGCAGATACCACAGAAGTCCAAAAAGTCTCAAAACTATACTTCCTGGTGTGCTAAGATAATGAACTTCTTCCTCAATTCTGGTTTATCTTTCAGTGTCACAATCATCTTTAAAAGGTGCTTCTCGGAGAGACGAAGCAAATGACATAAGGTTGATGATGGGAAGTGCGAACAAAATCTCTTCAACTGAAGTGGATTTAGTTCTGCTGATAGCATCATCTGCATTGTTGATCATTACAAAAATAAATTATAAAAAATGATGATATTATCTTATGAATTAGAGCACAAGCAAAATTACAATATTATAAAATGTTGCAATGAAAGGTAACAAAGGAACCATCTCAAAACCTTAACCCAGTTCATTGCAATATGATCATGAAAGTGCATATAAAAAAGACTCCTGAAAAGTCATGAACTTTTCTATGAAAAATTAATGTCATTGGCATAAAAAAGCGCAAATGTTGCAACTTGAACGTATACATAAACCCCAAACTAGGTATGGCTATGGAAAACTTACCATTTTTGTATTTCCATTTCAAGGTTAATTGAGTTCAGTAACCATGATCCTTCCACAGCATAGTGATCCTCATATACTGGTGGTTTTACTTGGTACTCAAGTATGCCACATTCGAATGATTGGTTAGGTTGGATGCAGTCCTATATTGGGACACTATTAGACTTCTAGCATGTTGTGTCCTGATATCTCATCATCTAGTTCCATGGCTTTCTGCAATCCACGGATCACGTACTTGCACGTTAAACTATTTGGAACATATCCCACTTTAAGCAGCTTATCCTGAAGCTCCATCAACTCAGCTACATTACCAATCTCACAAGATACTTTAACGACCGCGTTGTAGCTTTCTGTATCGTGAACTTTAAACACCTTGGCAAAGAATTTCAATAAAGACACAGCTTTATCAATATTCTTTTCTTTGCAATACCCATTTACTATTGCCCTGCTTATCTCTAGATCAGGTAGAATCCCTGAACTAACCATTTCCTGTAACAAATCTTCAGCCTCCTGAGCCTTGTTTACTCTGCACAAGCTGCTTATAATGCTTCTGTAGCCGGTGAGATTCAGTTTCATGTTCTTATTTAACATCTCGGATTTCAAGATCAACGCCTCCTCCACATTATTGAATTTACATAGAGACTCAAACAGTTCATAGTAGGTACTCATTTTAGGCATATGCCCAATCTCAGATATCCTTAGCAGAAGACTTCTAGCAGCAAATGGTCGACCGTCTTTACACAATGAAACTATAAGATAATCATATACATCTTCAGGAATCTTAATTCCAAATCTCTGAAGCTCCACAACCAAGTTCAATGCCGAAACCAGCTTTCCATCCTTTGCATATCCTTCAACCATAAGCCGACAAGTGATATCGTCGGGACAAATTCCATTTCCTAACATATCATGCAACAACGATCTAGACGTTTGCGCTTTACCTTCTCTGCAATAGCCACATATTAGAGTATTATATGACACAATATCTGGATCTATTCCTCTATGAACCATCTGATGGAAAAGTTGATGAGCCTGCTTGATTTTCCCTTCTTTACAAAGACCATTAATCAAGGTTGTGTATGTGACCATATTAGGCATGACACCTCTAATGTACATGATTTTGTGTAGATAAAACGCATCGTCCAACCTTCCTTTCCTACAATAGCTATTAATGAGCGTATTATATGTCACCAAATCAGGCTCGAATCCTTCTTCTTCCATCTTATCCAAGAATCCGTTAACCTTATTCGTATCTCCATCTTTGCACAAAACATGAGTCAAAATATTGAAAGTATAAGCATTCCTACGGATCCCGAGATTTCCCATCTCTTCATAAACTTCCCAACATCGACCGATATAACTAAACTTAGACAAACCATTCAGCAAACAATTACAAGCAGTTACACTAGGGATAAAACAAGCCTCAATGTTCTTCCTAAAAGCTCGAAAACCCTTATCAACCATTCCAACCTTAACATAAGCCTTAATAAGCATATCAAATATCACAGGATTCCAATTACAATCCTCAGTACACAAAACCAAACTCTGATAAACACCATCAAACTCAACCAATTTTATCAAATCACACAACAATTTCATGGCATCAGAAAACATTCTAGAACAAGCAAGTATATGAACAGTTATACAATAGTTTTGCACAGTTGGTGTAATACCCAAATCATTTTTGACCCAATTGAAGAATGTGAGAGCTGAAGAGTAATCAGATTGGCATCTAAGCAAAACCCTTGAAATTTGAAGGGGACCCATATGAAGAATAAGGGAATTGATATCATTATCATGATAAAGGTTGGAACTTTTGTTCTTGAGAGTTGAATAAACGAGGTTTACGATGTTGTTGGGGTTTTGGGTTGGAGGGAGAAGATTGTAAAAGGGACTTGAAATGGGTTTGGAGTGAGAATCAGGTAAAGTGATTAATGAAGATGAAGATGAAGATGAAGGTGAATTTGTTGTGAAAGTGAAGAAGGAGAATGAATGTGAAAGAATTGAATCAGTGGAAGCGAAGAATGAAGGTCGACGAATCATGGTTAAATCTTCGAATTCTATTGAAGATTGTGACGAGGCTGAGTGAACTTATGCACTGCTTTTTTGTTCACTTACAAAATTTGATATATGTTGTTAGTTCTTAAAATATAAACTAAATGTAATTGAAATTAATAGAGATTAAAATGTTATAAAAATAATTAATTGACCTAATTTTTTTTATTTTTTAGGATAAATAAGTTAAAGATCATCTAACATAATTTAGTTAAAATAGTTTATGAATGATATAAATTTTGGGAAGGATTGGATTTTTTGTGAGGTAAAAATGTCTCGAGATTAAAGTAATAGTAGTTGGGTTTATTTTGACTCAATTATCAATTATATTACTTGGACGGGAGTGAGATCATAATTATTTATAATTATGTAGGTAAAAAAAATACCAAATCATTTTTAATATTTTAGAAAAAATAAATTAATAGTCATCTATATTTATTTAATTTCTCACTCTTTTATGAGGAACATCCATGCCAATGGGGGTGATTGAATCATGTACCCTAAAAGAGAATGAATGATGGAACAATTGTGTGTAATCAATCCTTATAAATCGGCCACATTTAAAGTATCTTTTAGGGAGGTCCGTTTGATATCCAAAAACTATTCAGCAATAGTCGGCCGGCCGAGTGGGGAATGTTGGAGTAAACCAGAAAAATTTGGGTAGAGCCGGATCTAAATATTAACTAGGTAAACATCCTATAGTAAGAGGAGTAGTTATGAATCCTATAGACCATCCTTATGAGGTGATAAGGAATAAGGATTGAAGAGACTCAATAATTACAATTGCACACAAAAATTGCAAGCAACTAGAAGAAGCACCACCTATGTCATTTCATAAAAGCTTCTTGTATAATGGCTTATTTATACACTTAAATTCTATTAATTTCATACCATTGTAGCTGAATCCCCATACTCCTTAATCCTTGTACTTTTCATATGAGTACTAATGTACAAAGTATAAGAAGTATAACATAGTTCATCAACACCCGAGCGATGTAACATAATACGTAAAGAATAATGCTATATCATTTTACTAAATCTTCCTAGTAATCCTTTTGTCCACAACAAATAACCAATCACTAGTAAATGCTCAAAAGCAAAGATATTCAAATCTCATCAAACAAAAAAGTGACAAAAAATACACGAGTATCTAACTAAGTAGAGTATAAGATCACAATCTTAACATCGTAAGTGAATACACCAATAAAACAAAAATATCGAGAATCTAAACCTTATCGGAGAATAAATATACTCAATCTTAATCTTTAACTTTCATAAAATTAAACAAAAATAAAACCACCTCTCTTCTTATTTTCTTCAGTTTCATTAATGGACTCACGAAACCCTTCACCGTCTCCCTCACAAGTTCGAGTCCTCATTCGCCCTCCGCCTTCTTCCACCTCCGACCACCCGCCTCCACCACCACCGTCCTCTCTCCCTCCTCCTCCCTCCGAAAACGTCGTCGTCGTCGGCTTCATTTCTCGGAGACCGGACGATTCCGCTCATCTCCTCAACCGCGTCATCGACTCCAACGCATTCGGCTCCGGCAATCTCGATACACCGTTAATCCTCGATGATGATGACGAAGCTATTAAGGAATGGTCCAAACGGAGAAGAATCAGCTACTTCCATGACCACGATAAGGGGATTCTGTTCCTCCAGTTTTGCTCCACTCGTTGCCCTATCGGCTTCGCTGAAACTTCACAAGGATTCGATTCCGTTGTCGAAGAGCACGAGTTCGGTGACCTTCAAGGAATGCTCTTCATGTTCAGTGTAAGCTATTCTGTTCAGTTTTTATTTACTTTATTTTCCTTTCTCGCTAGGTATTTTTTTGTGATTGTGCTAATATTACAATATGGATAGATCACTTTTGTCGTCTAAATTGCAGTGAAGTTCTATTAATGTTTCAATCTATTATTCATTGTGCTAACTTGAAGAATTAGTTTGTGCTTGGATTAGGTGTTTTAGTGTTCAAAATATATCTTATAATCAAAACCTTAAGTGGACAGCATTTTGATAAGAATAAAAAGATAGTGAGAAATAATTAAATCCAAATATGCTGTTAGAGTAGGATTCAGATTTGCAGAATTAGTGTGTCTTCGCATTAGGTTATTTTTTGTTTATTACAGCATATAAGTAATTGAAGTCTTAAGGAGACAGTGTTCTGACAAGGGAAAAAACGGTTATTTTCATGAAAGCTATCAATTCCAAGCATGCTGTTAGAGTAGGATTCAGATTTGCAGAATTAGTGTGTTTCTGTTAAGTTATTTTTGTGTTTTAAACATCATATATTAAGAATCTTAAGGAGGCAGCATTTTGACACAACAAAAAATGACGACTATTTCCACAAGAAAAATCAAATCCGAACGTGTTGTTAGAGTAGGAATAAAATTTGTAAAACTACTAATGGAATAGGAGCATCAATTTTACCTTTTTACTTTTTCTGATATAGCTTATGGCCGGGTTTGTTGTGTGTGGATTTTAAATTATATATTGTGTATAGTTGGTGTGATTGACAACTTGGAAATGCAGGTTTGCCATGTTATTGTATATATTCAGGAGAGTTCGCACTTCGGGACTAGGATTTTAAGGAATTTTCGTGTGCTTCAAGCAGCCAAGCATGCTATGGCTCCATCTCTAAGATCCCAAACTACCCCACCCATACCATCTAGATCACATTCTTCTTCATCATCTTCACGGCCTATACCGCCAGCAAACAATTCTTCCCCGGGTAGAGGTGGCGGTAACTTGAGTCGCAATGCGTCAGGCATATCTCTCATGTCAGGTTTAGGTTCTTATACTTCTCTGTTTCCAGGACAGTGCATACCTGTCACCCTGTTTGTATTCCTTGATGACTTCTCTAATTTACCAAATTCCAGCACAAATGAGGAGGACGCTTCAGATACCTCTTCACTTAGTCAGCCTTCTAGTTTGAGTGGTGTAGCTAAGACAAACTTGTCTGCTAAAGGTTCTGGTTCAGTTGTTGTGCTGGCACGCCCTGCAAGTCGATCTGAAGGTGGATTTAGGAAGAAACTGCAGTCATCTCTTGAAGCACAAATTCGATTTCTGATAAAGAAATGTCGTACATTATCAGGTTCTGAAACAACTCATTCTGGTTTGAGAATTGGGAGTACTTCATCTTCTGCACCTTTGTTTTCACTTGATGCATCAAGGGCAGTTGTACTATTAGATAAGTTTTCAAATCAAAGAGGTGAATCTCTTGAGTTTGCCACTGGACTTGTTGAAGATGTCCTAAATGGGAAAGCAACCTCAGATTCCCTTCTTCTTGAAAGTCATGGTCAAAGTACTAACAAAGAAGATTTGATGTCTGTTAAGGAGTTCATTTACAGGCAATCTGATATTTTGAGAGGGAGAGGGGGACAAGTTAATAGTAACAGTGGCTCAGCTGCAGGTGTTGGTATGGTTGCTGTTGCAGCAGCTGCAGCTGCTGCCTCAGCTGCATCAGGGAAAACATTTACTACTCCAGATCTTCCCAATTTTGAAGTTTGGTTAACTTCTAGTCATCATATCTTGAGTAAAGTTCTCTGTGCAAAAGGGGGTTGCTTGGATGAATTTGAAATCATTAAAAGAAAACCACGTCCAAGGAACACAGTTTCACCAGCAGTTGAAGGATCTTTGAATGGTACAAGTTCTCTAGATGTTGCAATATCTTGGTTGCAAAGTGGTAGAGGGATAAGCACCAAGTTTTCGACTTTGTGGTGCCAGAAAACCATTCCAGCCGCAAAGGAGATTTATCTGAAAGATTTGCCTGCTTGTTATCCTACTTCACAGCATGAAGCCAATTTAGGTAAGGCTCTGCATGCATTTCGCTCGATGGTCAAAGGACCTGCAGTGCAACTTTTTGCTAAAAAATTGGAAGAGGAATGCACTTCCATTTGGAAATCAGGAAGGCAATTATGTGACGCTATTAGTTTGACGGGTAAACTATGTGTGCACCAAAGACATGATGTTGAGACTGGTAATGCAGACGTAGGAGCTTCACCCAAGCCACATTCCAGTGGCTACTTTTGTCTTCATGCCTGCGCTTGTGGTCGTTCCCGACAATTATGTCCTGATCCCTTTGATTTTGAATCAGCTGATGCTAGTTGCTTCTCTGACTGTGATAAGCTACTTCCTTCAGTTAAACTACCCAAAGCAAAGGTTGCAGAACCCGTTCAATCTTCTTCTTGGAGTTTGCTTCGTATTGGGGTTGCAAGATACTATGAACCTTCTAAAGGCTTACTTCAAAGTGGATTTTGTGCCACTCAGAAGTTTCTTTTGAAGTGGACAATATATCCAGAGAAACAGAAAAGACCAAATGGATCGACAGAAAGTATAATGAATGATGGTTCAGTAATTAGGCCAGCCATGGTGGAGTATAGTGCAGATTCGAAGAAAACTGCTGTCAGACAATCCGAACCTGCTGCACAAAATGGAGTGGAAGACCAAAGAACATCTTTAGATATTGTCAAGGCTGATGATATAAAGGTAAGTTTTGGTAGAGGTTTTCCTATTTTCAAAATGAGAAAACCTTTTTCTGAGGTTGTTGCCGGTTCAGTGGCTGCTGATTCTGGATTCCCTCCTCTTCAGCAAAGGAAATTGCCTACATCAGGTTCAGAAAAGGGTGTGAAGCAAAGCAGGCCAAGTAATCAGAGCGTGGAACAGGTTGCTGTAGCTAGCGATAATCATGTAT
This sequence comes from Lupinus angustifolius, assembly GCF_001865875.1. Lineage (NCBI taxonomy): Eukaryota > Viridiplantae > Streptophyta > Magnoliopsida > Fabales > Fabaceae > Lupinus > Lupinus angustifolius. The sequence goes on from NC_032014.1 coordinate 30,119,130, forward strand.
CTCAGAGGTCTCAAGATATATCATTTACTCCGGGACCTCTTGATAGTCATGGCAATGGTAGGAGTGGTGATGGTGACCCTTTTTTGAGGATAGGTAGCAACATACTTCCTACACTCTTGAATGATGATGAAAGGAGCAATTCACATTCTTCTTTAAAGAATGTAATAATATATGTTGGATTTGAGCATGAGTGCCCCCATGGCCACCGTTTCCTGTTAAATGCAGAACATCTCAATGAACTTGGATCTTCGTATGCATTATCTGAAGAATCACTTCTATCTTCTTCTATGGAGCCTGGTAGCAGAAGTCGTGCATATCATACTAAAGTAAACAAGAATCCCTCCTGGGGAAAAGTTAATCGAAGCTCAAATGGAAATGTTTCTGCATCCATACGTAAGGAAAGAGATGTGGACAAATCAAAGGAAATAGTTCCTAATGGTGATTTGGATGGACGAATACATACTTCCGTTCCACTGAAGGAAAAAAAGTTGACATCTATGAATATATTGGCAAAACACCCTAATATTATGAAAGATTTTGGAGGGGATCTTCATTCTATTAGCATGGATGGTAATGACCTTGCATTCTCCATGTTGAATCAAAACTTACCTATCTACATGAGCTGTCCTCACTGTAGGCATTCTAGGCATAAGAAGGATAGAATGAAGGTTATGTTTTCCAGTGGTATCTCACAGCTTAAAAGAATTTTTATGGTATGATTTGCTTTTACTTTATTAAGTTTCAGTTTGCATTATAATTACTTTTTTTTAAAATGTATATTAATACTGAAGCATGCTCTAATTTTAGAGTGTGTTCTATCATTTACTATTATGAAACCTATCGGGGTTGCTCAAAGCCTCAAACTAGTACCAACAAGGCGTTGGTCTAGTGGTGTAAGGCCCCACTAGATCCCTAGAAAGACCATAAGGTCAAAGGTTCGATTCCTGGGAGTGACACTTGTTGGGAGGGGCAGCTACGCACCCCGGAAGGGATTAGTTCCTTTCTCATAAAAGTGAGGGATACCCTTGGTAGTGGTAGTATAAAAAAACCCTCAAACTAGTCACTTCCACCATGAAAGTAACGGGGAAGATCGCAGTGCAAATCATTTTAATGGTTGTGCATGTTTCTCACCCCGTGTCTATGTTGCAATTTGCATTATGTAAAAGACAAATGGGATATCACTTTGTAGGCTAATCAACTTTGTTGCTTTTACTTCCACTAAGGTTCCGTTTGGTAGTTTGTTTTTGGAGGGTTCAAGAGGGAAATGGAAGAAAAGGCGTATTTTTCAATTTTAAGTTAATAGAGCCATATAATGTTTTTATAAATAAGGAATAAAATGATAGATTATTATGAAATCTATCTTATCATTCCATATTTATTTATAAAACACCATAACTCATTTAATTTGATATTTAAAAATATGTTTTCCCGTTCCTTTCCATCCAAAATCCTCTATACAAACAGACCCTAAAATTTCCTAGGATTTACTTCAAGGTGAGGAATCATTGGTTGTTAGGGTGCCCGTTTCTATGAGAAATTTGATGCTTGTGATACTTTTGAAGAAAGAATTATGAAATATTTTTTACTCATGATATAAATACTGACTTTCTTTAAATCAAAATCTTAACAAGCGACCTGTTACTTTTTAAGGAGTTATGTTTTACTATTTGTCATCTTCAAGGTTAAAGCATTAATTGTGACTAATGGGAGGTTTTCAATTGATTCTTGTTTGTTGGGCATTAGTTGTATGTCAGCATTCTCTTACTCCCAGGGCTTTTCATATATAGATATATATAGACACAAATTCATGCTTCCTTTATATTGTTCTTGTGTTTGTTTATACGAGTGTATGAATTGAATGCTCCATGATATTGATGGGAAATTTCTTTTCATGTTAAGATAATCGTTTTTTGTATAATTATTATTAAGATCAGCAGCCTGATCTATAGATATTGCTACAGGTGACACCTGCATTTCCTGTGGTACTAGCAACATGTCCTGTCATACAATTTGAGGTATGTCTGTCTTTCTTCATTCACTGTGCATTTCTTGAAAAATTGAATGTAAATTAACCATTTCATATTTTTGAAAAGAGGAGGGACTCACTTACTCCCCATCCTAACCATTAATTCTAGGGAAATCCAATGATTTGAATTAGTGAATAGATCTAAACCATTAGATGTCCATAAAATTGATGATTAAGATGAGGAGTAAGTTTAAAAAACTTACTCTTGGAGTAAGTGGATCCTTGCTCTTTTGAAAATGCTAAAAGTGAACCATCTCAAGAAATGCATGTTTTAAGAGGGAGGGAACACCTTCTGTTGTGTAGTCTGTAGGTCCAAGTGGTGTTGTTTATATATGAAGAATTTGTCTCAAGGCATTGTTTCATTTCTGTAATTTCTGGGATTACTTTAACCATAAATTGTGCAATCAGCAGAGGACTGGAGAGTCTTGAGCTACCGGTGATTTATTAGCTGCTATTCATGAATAGGTTTCATTATTAATGTTAAATTCATCATGTGGCTGGGATGTTTATTAACTCCTTTTTTGCTTGATTATTTGCTCTTATCCCAATATAGTTTGGGTTTCTAAAATGATATTAAGACTCCTCTACTTTTTCTTATTCTGTTCAAATGTATAATACTCTAGCAATTTTGTCCTTGTAGACATCATGCCTGCCTCAATCAGTTCCAGATCGCGAGCGAAAATTGCAGTTTAGCCTCGGATGTCCAGTAATCTTGCCACCAGATAGTTTCCTTACCCTTAAATTACCATTTGTGTATGGTGTGCAGCTTGAGGATGGAAACAAGCATCCTCTTAATCCCTTTGAACAACAGCCAGAAATGACTGCATGGATTACCAAGGGCACAGTACTTCAGATCTTGTCCAAAGGGAACAATGATGAGGTACATCAAACACAGTAAAGGCTAATTAAATCTGAATTGCATTTCTAGAGTGAAAAATTAAGGATATCATAGCCCCATTTCTTTTAGCTGATATCTTGTTTTGGCAATTTAATGGGCAAAATTGTGCCCCTTGCAACAATGATCTGACTACAGAAATTAGATGTTGTATATTAAAGAAAACAAAATTATATTATGTATAGAATGATTACATTGTAATGACAGTGGTCAAGCATGCAATGGCTTTTGGGACAGAAATAATTTTTGGGTGAAAAGACAATACTGTTCATATAACTCTACTTATATATAAAATGGTTCGAGTGTAGGATGAAAATGTGAAATTATATCACCATAAGATTGTTTATAAGCTTAAAATCTTGATGAAATTTACTTGGTATTTCATATCTCATCATAATTGTTCTAATACATCCTTTACACCTTAAGAAACTTCATATTAATGGTTGAGACTTGAGAACGTTTACATTCAAATGCAACCTTTACACCACAAGTGATAATACAATTTAAAATTCAAGCATGGAAAAATGGCATGACTTCAAAGCCTTGGTTCAGAAGAGCCCCAGTCACCCATAGCTTCAAATTTGGCAGGTTAATTTCTTGGTTAGAACCTTTAACCTGTTCACAACACATAAATCACTTCACCCCAAAGCAAAATCCATGTCTCATTTTAACAAAACAGAAATACTATATAAATTGAAAGGAAAGAGGATATCTTACATTCAATGTAAATGTAAGTAGAAAAGTGTCACAAACTGCAGACAAGTTTGAATTCTGAACATTGAAACCTGAAAGAGACTCAAGAGCCTTGTACAATGAAGCAGCCACACCTTCTCCTTTATTGCTCACTATTTTTGTGTAATATCCTTTTTCTTCCACTTGCAACATATCAATCTACAAATCCTCATGCAAATATGTTATAGTGGCTTATCCACAAAGACTAACTAACAAGTAACATGAAAACAATATTATTATTACATTTATTAAATCAGTCAAAGTATTGATATGATAATATGTTCAAGTTATAGTTTGCTAATTAAACCTTATATTAGTGAAATTATATATATATATATATATATATAATATACTAATATTAATGTTGAAAATTTAATAAAGAATGTGAAAAATAATTTTATTTACATCATTTGTTAAACAAAATATGTGACTTGGTGATAGAATATATTTTAGAAATACAGACAAAGGTAGTGATCGTGTTTGATTCTCCATAACAATATTTTGGTAAAAAATAAGTCACTTTCAGAAAATTGTAATTTTAAGTGAAAAAACAAACTAGTATGATCAATATGGTTTAAATGAAAGTTAGTCGATATAACCAATTTTGACTAATTTTGACTGATATGATATATGATTGATATAATTGATTTGTTACTAGTACCAGCTCACTAGTTTACTGGTTGGTACTGTTTTCATAACACTTGCATTTAAGAATTAATTGCAAGGCTTTTATGAAACAAACCTGCATGATTTTCTTGCTAATTGGATGAATGTTGTGTGGGCCATGAAACTTTAAAGGGTTTTTAATTGATCCTTGATAATTTTCGGACACTAATAATGATGTTTCAAGTCCTGTAACCTCAGCCTTCAGCTTCTTAGCTTGTGCTTGAAGCTCATGTACATATTGCACTGCATCTCCAATGATAGAAGCCTTATCCATCTGTGCATATAATTATGTCATTTATACTTTAATTTCTTACTAGTTAAAAAGTATGTATGATTTAATTAAATTATATGCATATGTTTTCATTTTTTATCTATACATTTATCCCAAAAACATCATAAAATAACTTTTATTATCCCACTTCAGTTGTTAACAAAATCATAATTCTTCAAACAACTAGTTATCACAAAGGAAAACGATAATGACTTACCATGATTTTAAATAGTGATGATAATTATGATAATATTGTGTTTTTCGTAGTTATGAAAAATGCAGATGATACATCTATAATTGTGCAAAGACTTCTAAAACTGTAATCTTACGGTCACAATTCATAGTTAAAAAACACAATTTAAAACATGTCACTTACAATAACAATTTTACTAAATTAATAAAGTTGTTTATCTTTTAGGTATAGCATGTTAAGTTTTGATGGTAAAGTTATTTTCAATATGAAATAAACTAATCTAATTACATCATATATTACTTGTAATAGAGACAACATTGTACCTTAGTTATGTTAGGAACCAAAGAACGCAATGTATAAAGTTTATCCTTCATTCGACCCCTCCTTCTTCTCTCGGAAATGAGAGTCTTGGATCTATCGGTTTTTAGCCTCGACTTAGGATCCGTAGTAGTTTCAGTAGTAGTTGTTGCTGAAGAATCCACTCCATCATTTGCTTCTTCTCCATCTCCCTTAATCTTATCATGAAAACAAGACAAGGAGTTCAATGTAGAGCTTGGATCATAGACATTCACAACATTATTATTGATATGATCATCAAATATTGGTTTTTCTATAAGATATGATTGGAATTGGTTATCAAAGAAGCAATCATTGATAAATTCATTAGAACCAAAGTTGTTGATAGGATCTTCATTTTCCACTTGGATTGAATTGATAAATTGATAAGAGTTTGGATCATCAATGAATTCATTTAGCTCAAAGTCACTAAAGTGCACAAGATTATCTTGGTGAACATCCATTGCATCCATAATTTGAAGTTGGATAAAAGATTTAATGGTAATATATAGAAGATTGTTGACACCATTATTAATTAACACAACAATGGTGGCGTGAATGCAATAAGATAATTTATGTTGCACATGGTTCTATTTTAATATATATACACTGACAGTATAAATATCTTTTACACTATCGACAAATCATATATCATTCATATGTTAATTATCATGGATTCTCAAATAAAAGCAATGCAAACCAATGATGAATGATAAGTTGACAGCGTAAAAAACTTTATATGGTGTAAAGATATTAAACTCTTATTTTAATTCTGGTAACCGGTAAGTAGTTAATTAACTATAAATGTATTTTGTTTTCTAGTTTAATTGTTTTATTTGGTAAACATTTAGTCTATGGTTTGGTGTATATATATTTATTCAATTTCATTATTTGCTGTACCAAAAACATATTGAATTGTACTTACATGATATTCCTTCTCATATATGACTAGATTAGATTAGAAATACTATATATTTTGATTCTCCTACTAATACTCATGTCATTTTTTTCATAAGCAAAAAAAATTTGTTAATAGTAGTAAGGTACTTAACCCCAAGCAGCATTTAAACAATTTTTTTTTGGGTATTATGGAGAGTATTCCGACCCCTCGCCTTTTTTAGGTAAGAAATTAATCCCTTTCGGGGTTCATGATTGTCTCTGCCAACAAGTATCGCTCTAAAAAATTAAACCCTCAACTTTAGATATCCAGTGGGACCTTACACCATTAGATTAACACCTTATTGATAAGGTTTCAACAATTTAGTTACAAATTAAACAATGGATATTAGTTAACAATTGATACAAATTAGAATTATTTCTCATATTGTTCTCACGTAAATCGCTTCCATTATATATACGTTTTAGTTTTATTGGTGTAGAATTAACTTGAACTCTTGAGCCTGGTGGTGAAGTAACTACCCAAATCACCTTCTGGCATATAAATTATTCATTATTTGAATTATGTTTCAATAGAAATAAGCATAGTTGCCTCCATGGATGTCAATTTTCATAATGTCCAATGTAATGATAATGAGTTTATACTTATACTTCAGGCTTAATAAATTTGAAGTTATTCAAAAAATATATTGAGTTTAGGTTTATATCATATCTTCAGGTTACTCACATATTTCACTTTCAGATACGCTGGATACCATTATAGTTATATAGAATTGAAATCTTATTTAGTTTTCTGAGGCAAGAATGTACATTAACATTTGACAAATTTATGTTAATTTAAGAATATGATTTATGTAGCTCATGGCACGAGTGCCACTTATTTTTTTTATTTTTAAAAATGGTGTTTCCCACACCATAACACCTAAAACTAATTGGAAAAACTTTTGGTAATATTTTTCGCCTATTTTTTGGAGTGTGTGATTATCTTTTCTAAAAAGTATCGCTTTCAGAAATTAAATTTGATTGTTTTATTGTATTGACATCTAATGAATTTTGTACCACTAGACTAACACCTTGTCCGTCTAATTGGAAAATTTTCATAAGTAGTGCAAATGGACTTTTTATTAATGTATTCAATGTAATTTTTTATTGTTTACTTGGCATTTGTAACGTATTTGAAACTCATAGGTGAAAGTCATGATTTCTAGGCTGAATTATTTTTTATACTTTTTTGTTATAAAGTCATGTCTTTTGTGCAGGAGTTAATTTTTCCTTTAATTTCTTTTTCCTTTTTTATAAGAATCATGTTTTGTACACACAATCTCACTTCTAGTTTTTGTACCAAAAAAAAAATCTCACTTCTAGTTTTTATTTGTTTCTTTTTTTCTATAAAAACTTAGATTCCCGTTTTTATGGTTTAAATTTTTTTTATTTAATGAAATCGAAGCAATAGTACACGATTTCTTTGTAATATTTTTATTAAATATTAGTGTGCTCATGTTTTGTCTCATTTATGTACCAAACAAATTTAGTCTCATTTAGTTGCTTTTCAATAATTATGAGGTAAGACATGTTTTATGTTTTGTATAAGCAATATAAAATAGTTTGATTCTGACATCTTATTTTGGAACTTTCGATGGTTACTTTGTTCCTAACTTTAAATTTTAAATAAGATTCTTATTTTTTTTTAAAAGAAGATAGTGTTAAGCAACGACTTTATTAAACTAATACATAAAATTGCTAAAACTTGTGGTTAATATATAACAACGATTGTTATATATAAAACAATTATAAAAAAGTGACCCCAATAACTCGTTTTCTATTGTAGAAACATATTTTTTTTAAATAACTCTTTTAGTAATATGAAACTCCTACTTCTTAGGCAGAAATATTGGAAATTAAAAAATAAATAGTACAAAAGAAATTGTTTATGCTAAGCATGAGTTTGCAAAATATAAAATGATAATAATTTTTAAAAGGGAAATCATGCGTATAAATGACATTTTCTTTTAAAAATAAGATAAGAAAAAAGGTAACTCATAAATGAAAAATAAATAAAAAAGTTATGAGCTTCCTAAAAATATTATATAAACTTACACCCTCCCATATTTCAAAAAGCTACACTCTATTATTCCCTGTAAATTCCTCATATCATTAATAAAATGAGAAAAAGATGCATACAATATACACGTAGTATATACTTGATAATGTAAGAGTTTTTTATAACATCATTGCATCATATACCTTCATCTTTTATCAGTTTTAAATAAAAGTGATTCATGTAATTCAAATGAATGGCGAATACACTAACTGTGTATAAATCTTTATTTACCAACGAGTTTGGTTCAAGTAGTACATGTTTGATACCCCTTAAGCAATGTATCGGATTCGAGTCTTGTAGATGTAAAAAATATCTGCTTGGAGAGTTAGCCTCATATACCTGTGGATACTCTTAGCGCAGACAAGAATATATTTAGTGCCATGATAAGTTGAAAACATAAGTTGATTTGAGTAAGTTTCAAAACCTTAGAATGCAAGTAAAATACAGTCATATATAACTGAGTTTGCCATATTAGTTACCTACACTTGTACCAAGTCACTTTGTCATAATGGGCTACTTGTGTAATATTGTTGTGTGAACGGAATCAAATGGCACACATAATGACGTTGTTTCTCAAATATTTTAAACAATATAAATATGAAGCAAGTGACATCATCATTTCCTTTATAAATCACCACCAAATTATTAAATAATCTGCATTTTCTTCCAAATTAACTTTCACATCCTTCTAATAACCGTTAGTGAAACAAACATCCATGTTATATTTGTATGGTCTACTCTTCTAGATGTATACTTGGTAATATGTATGTCTAGTTGTGTTGGATTCCACTCTGTGGATAACCTTCGACCATCAAGAAGTTTTACTATTTGTTAGGTATGAAATGATAAGAATCTATTTGGAAGTTGCACTTTGGAGGAGAATAAATAGAAATTGAAGACTTCAGAGTCAACTCACAAGTGCATTTCATGACTCTCTGACCTTCCATTTCTCTTCTCTCCCTTCCAAAATCCAACTCACAAACAGATCCTAAGATATATGTCATGTCTTGAACCAAAACCTTAAAGATAATGGTTACGGATATCTATGAAGCACATATATGGATACGTGTATCAGATATGATACAAACCCGATACGTTGACGCACATTTTTTCAAAAAATATAGGATATGATACATTTAGAGATACACGTTTAAAATAATAAAAAATGCATAAAATATGATTTGAATTATAAGTGTAAATCAAAATATCAAAAGTAGAAAATATAATGGAAATTATAAATCGTTGTCCTCCAAAATTCCAAATACCAAAACGAAAAAATATAGTAGAATAATTCATAAAATTGATAAAGCGTATCCTTTCTTATCATATTTTTTATTAAAAATGTATCAGATACGTATCTTCATCTTTATTTATTTATTTTCACTTTTAAATACTCTAGGGATACTTATCATTTACAAATTTGAGCATATATATATCGGATATGTATCCAATATCGACACATAAGGATGTTCATCGTATCCTTAATTCGGAGACCGGCTCATATTCATTGAACTTGACACTTGAATTCTAGGTGGGACCATAAGCTGTTATTCCTTAAGAATAATTAATACAACGTCATCGATGACTTACATGCATGCGGGTGAAGTTCTTTATTACAGAATTCAGCAAGTGCTGAACCAGTGCAGTTGTTTAAGCTGTGATAGCATATGTGTATTGATAAAGTCCAAAAATGTTGATGTGTGAATATAGAAACTGAGTCATGCAGATATAAACTAACTTTAGATAAATATATATTACTCCAATCATGTTGCACTCATTGACATTAATCAAATGATTGAAACTCTAGAGGTCAGCGACCACTCTATCATAACAATTATATGAAAAAGATGTATATATAAACACTGTAACAATTTTTATATTATCATTACATCATTCGCTATTAATTTTCAATTATAATTGACTCTTAAATCAAAGTAATACAAATAAATAGTAGATGATGAATATAATGATGTGTATAAATTTTGGATTTAATATATACTCCGATGTTGCAAGTGTTTTTTACATTGTTAGTAAATCTCCACCATTCATATGTTAATCATCATTGACTTTCAAACAAAAGTATTACAAATCAATGATAAATTATATACTAATAATGTATACAAAAAATTGCAATATCAGTGTACATATTTTAAACTCATAAATATTTACAATGTTAATTGCATGGATATTACATTCAATAATTATATTGGCTCTATTTTTTTCCCTCTTATTAATGTTGTTTCCTTTGTTTTCATCAACTTCCCAATTTTTATGCAATTCTTAACTAGGAATGTGGATGCCACGTGGTAGCGTGTTGGAGGCAATAGTTTGGGCATACTCTTCCATGTGCCACCCTCCTCATTTCAATTTTATATCACCTTAAATCATAGAACACAAATCTTCTATATCCAGTGTTTCATTTTTGTTTGAATTTATTAAGGTATCTCAAAATTAAAATTATTTGGTTATGAGAGGACTAACCAAAGGATATTTAAATCATTATTAAGACAATGAAATAGATGATATGAGATTAATTTCCCATTAAAATTCAAGTGTTCATATTTTATGTTTGGTATATGTATCAATTGAGTTGACTCCTAAAGCTCTTCTTATGCTAAGAATTGTAGAATCCTTATTCTCATATCTCAATGACTTAATAACTTTTATCCTCACAATTGTGTAAGTTATTGAGATTTGAAGTATATTTTTGTAAGAGCGAAATAAGATGTACATAACCTTATCCTGCTTAATTATTAAGAAATGTATAGATTTTTTTGTATAAATCACTGAGTTGATTCTAATGCCTACCTTGATAAGAATTGTAGAATCCTTATTCTATGTAAGAAGTCTTTGGTTGAGATCCAAATCGTTAAGAAAACCAGTTCATCCATTGTTTAGCTAGTAAGTTCGGAACGAGATCTTCAGTCCCAAAATCATTATGTTATTATATCCCTAGTCAATCAGTATGTTTAAATAATATAAAAATATTAATATATTTGCATCGAGACACGAGTTGAAATAGAAATGAAGACAAATGCTATTAATATATTTACATTGATAGCATTTGTTGTTGAGCCGTGTCTAAAACCATAGAAAATAGCACTGTATATTATTTTATATACACACATTATTTCTCATTTATTTAGTATTTACTAACTAGTTTTATCTTATATTGATTATATAGGATATGCATGAAGTATCTGGATTTGGATTCTCCAACATCTAATTTTGATTACATTGTGACTTAGTTATATTTTTGGGAAATAATCACTTTATTGAATTATTGTAAGAACAAAAAATGAAGAGAATTTTTTTTTTCAAATCCAAATCAACTTTATATGTTAATCTACAATTTGTATACAAATGCAAACTGACACTGCCATCTCAAAAGGGGGAAACATAAAGAGGGAAAAAGAAAAGAAAAAGTAGTGGATTTCAGAACAAACACAATTCCTTCATGCTTTATATGAAAGTGAAACCAAAGATTTGTTAATTCAATTTTCTGTCTTCAAGATCTGAATGGACATACAAAAGTACTAAACAATATACACCTAAAAAGCATTATGCAAGTCTTTTGTGACATTCTCTTGGGTTGCAAGTTGCAACAAAAGGTAGAAAAGATAGTTAATATGAGAGTGTTTCTGTTTATCTGCATGAAGCCTTGGAATAAAGCTACCCAACATGTGAATCTATTCAGGGAGCACATACATTTTTTAAATAAAAGTTTCCTAGTAATATTCACATTAAGATTCCTTTATTAATTTTATGGTTAATGCATTCCTTAAAAGGAAGGACCTTAACTTGTTACATAACATAAAAATCCTAAGTTTAAATGGTATATGATCATTGGTTCAAAAAAATTAATATGCTAAGTTGAATTTGAATACAAGTGCATCCAATGTCAACTTCAACCTCACATGTTTTGTTACACCAGCACATATGCTATGGCAAGAAAAGATGGGTACAAATAACTAGGAACTAAATTAAGCCAAACAAAGGAAAAGGTATTAAATGATATTTATCTGTAGTTTAAAAAAATATGTGCAATCACTTCATTTCAGATAGAAGTCCCTATAACCAGCACAAAAGATTTACACTTTATAGGACCACAGGGACCCCCCCTTTTACATTGAATCATATGTCATAACATTTTCACTTTGTACATTTATGTAAATTTCATGTGGATCTACATACATAGATAGATAGCTTCATTTTATATTCAAAATAAAGCTGAATACCAGTAATTTTGCTAGTTGTCTAACCTCTGCAACATAAAATTTAAAAGTTCTCGGATGCTGTGTCGCGAGACGGTTTGGATTGGATTATAACCCGAGCTCCTGAAGAAAGCCTGATGAGTTAAAATCAAACTTGTTAATCAGTAAGTGAATATTGTATCGACACGATAAAAAATTCTTACATAGTACCATTGAATATGCCACCTCAGTTATAATATTGAAAATGTTGCTAAACTAAGATATAAAAGATAATGGTGGCCTGCATAGTTGAGGTGATACACATTGAATGGTTCTGTACAAGAATATTTTCTTGATTCGGGACATGCTTCCAATAATTTAAGAATTTCAGTAGAAACTAGATACAAGATAAACTCAACACTTAACTTTCTTCGATTTTGATCACCTTCTCCTCTTCTCTAAATGAATCTACCCTCTTAGAATGCCTTCTCCCTGATGAAGGTTCGGTGATTCTTCTGCTGCTACCATTGGATGGTACCGGGGATGTTCTTAAGCTTTCAATTCTATCCATAGAGTTTCTCGGTCTATCAGAAACAGGAGATCTCGCAGATTCATTGTGTGGCTGCTTTGTTAACGAAGCCTTAACACACCGCAAGATGCACTTTGAATGTCTAGACGAGGATTCCTCTCGATCTTGTGATTTCAGTTCTTGACATGTTCTGCACATTTGCATACAGGTTTTGTTACAGATGAAACATTCATGTTCCTATCAGATGGCAATCAAAATCAAATATAGAACTCTAAAACATGAACCCCGAAAGCTAGCCACAATGATTCTTGATCCCGAGTCACTTTCAGCAATATTTGAGATAAGTTCGAAGAAAATCCTCTTTGTCTAAGAAAGCAACAATATACAAGAGAAGTTTACTACTTATTCCGACAGGGTTTCTGTATAAAATCTTAGTGCTGACTATTTCATCAAATATTCTATTATTCTACAGATACTTTTTGTTAGATCGAAGTGTTTCATATGATAAGAGATAGAGACGAAACAAAAATTGACGAGAGGATCCAAATGGTGATTTGTTGTGCTATTATTCTTTTTTATTTTGTTGTCTTCTTTGATGTTGGAAGTTCTAATGATATATATTTTTTCCTTACAATGATAACTTCGTTAAGAAGCAATGATTTCTCATTCTTTCGGGCCTTCGAAGCGTCCATTTTCATGAGACAACTTCCCATGGAATCATAAATAAAGATCTAAACAAGCATGTGAAAGCACTTATATTCTATCAACTATTTTACCTTTAAAAAGCAACTGACAAAAGAAACACAAAAACAAATATGACAGGGCAAAATTTTAGAATCTTTCACCTTGGAACAAAATCAGAAGTGATAAAGTGATTACATGGAAACGTTCAATCGATTTTTTATCTGAAGAAAAGTTAAAGTTGATATTGTCTAACTTTAAAATCAATTCTTTTAGTGAAAGAATAAGCATAAGTGGATGTAGAGCTGCAGATTTTAGTTATTGCATCTGAGTTTTGAATTATAACAAAAAACTCGGTGGATTGTATTCTATAATAATGAGACAAAGCAATACTTGGCTCAATCTGGATAAACTTCGGGTCTGATATAAACTGTATACGTAGCATAAGTATTCTACAACCAGATTCAAGTTTGTTCCATCTTTGGACTATTGCATAACCTATTGGGTTACTTAGCCTAATCTAACATTATTCGATACTTAATGAATGACTATAAGCCAGAAATGAGTCCTAACTCCTAATTACTTCATCAGACCTCAAGCACTCCACATGTCATTTCCGGCAGCTTTGAACATGTCTTCACTCAAGTTATGACTAATATAGACCATGTGAACGAACCAAACAGCAACATGTAATGCACCATCCAGTGTCGGATTAATTTGCCGGTACCATAAATTTTGGAATTGTAATGTTGCAAGAAAAGAGTTGAAAGCAAAACCTACCTCTCCGCATTGTAGGAAGATCGTTTCAGAACATTATGTCTATCTCCTTCTTCCTTCAGTATTTTAGACTCCACTATGCTCCCACTAAAATACTCTTTGTCTTCCAATCTGAGCCCCATCGCATTTGGATTCTCTGATAGGCAATCAAAATCCCGCAGCGTAATAGAAGTGTTGAACAATGGGGAAGGGAATTTTGAATCAGAAAACTTAGCCTTGTACGAAGGAATAAGGCCAAAACTATGATTTTTCACAGATATTGAGCCGCATGAGATCAATTGCATCAGCAGATTTGAGGCCTTCAGCCTTGTACCGGTTGGCATTCGAATGTCGTCATCTTCCAGGATCCTAAAGCTGTTCATTTTATTCACATCGGCTCTAATCAAGGACTCCAAAGTTTCAGTTTTCCCTCCCGAAGAAGATGGACTGGAAGTTGAGGGAGGAGGAGAAACAGTATCCCGACATATTTCTGAATTATCTTTCACCCGTGGCTCCTCAACTTCACATATTTCGTTGCATTCAGGTTCCGATGATCCATCATCTGTTGATACACCCCTGGTACAAGTTTTCCGGATATTAGGTCTATTAACATTTTCTTCTGTCTGAGTAGAAGCATCTGCCGACCCTTCAGTCTTGTAGATTTTGTACTCCGTCAAAGGCAAGCTTAGAGGACCACTCTTTCCAGCAATAGACTTGGGAGAAACATCGGAGGAACCAATGTGTTTTTCCGGGGAAAGCTCATCTTCTTGAGAGTTTCTTGTCTCTTTCCCATTCTGGCTAGAAGAGGAGGAAGCTTCATCGTGGCTCCTAAATGAAACCGGCTCTGGCAACTGCTTCAGGCTTTGTATTTTGACATTGCTAATAGGGCTGAAGCGATCTGTGTCGCAAAATTCACAATGACCATGGTTTCAATCAGGACTCGAGAAAATACTACATGTTGGAGTCATTAAAATAGATTCATAATATTCGTGACCTGAATTTGATTCGTCGAATAGCTCGGAACCTTTGAGGACATACTCACTTCCATGGGCAGGTAGAATTACATCATCTTCACAGAGATCATGCCACACAAATCCATTCTTGTAGCTTCTGAATTACATTATAAACAATAAGACGAAATAAAAACAATTTGACAATATTGTGAAACAATTTGAATCTTAAACCTCAACTTCTTATAGTTTAAGCTGCATTCACTTTCCTAAAATTCAAAAGAGAAACAACGGGCAAGCTCATACCCTATCAGATCTCAGTATTTGTTTTTCTCGGTACATAAAAATTGAAGGTCAATGGTGACTGCTAGGGACGGGGCACCCTAGGCTGAAAAACTGCTTACATTATAACTTACATATAATCCAGCAACAACAATGTGACACAATTAAAAATCCGGGAAACTTAGTTCATACCATTCGCCCTTATCAATTGTGCGAAGTTGCGAACCATTGTTCGTTATCAAGTCTCGTGTAGCGTTTGGTAGACAAGTTAGAACAATATAGAGCACAACATATTGCTTATGCATAGTTCTATGCATTACAAATTGAACAAGAGGAGATGGTAAATACATAACTTGCTCACCTCTTACAAGACCATGAATACAAGGAAGCCATGCCTCTACCTCTCAATGCATTAAGTTTTTCAATAACATCTGCACAAAAAACAAAATCAATCCCTCAAAAAATCCACACCTATAAACAAAATTGCAACCAAAAAACATAATCTTTTTCAATTTTCTACCTCTCAAATATAATCCATCAGGGGATAAAATTGGAACCTCCATGAAATGAGGGTGTTCTAGTTGTCTGTTCTTACAAAGATAATAAACCACTGGCACCTTTCTGTTCTGATGGTACTTTGGTGATTTTTCCTTCCATACTATGGACCTTTCTGGACTCACTTGCTGGTTATATTTCTTCATTCTCCCTTCCATTTTCACAATTAGAACAAAAAAACCAGATCTAACTTGCTTATAGTATGTATTTGCTTGTTCAAGTTGACATCTTTAGCAATAAAAATTCAATATTAAGTAATAAAGAGAAGAACTTTAATGAAAAATGAAGTACCCAATTGGAAACTCAATCCATAATATATGTACCCATGTGTTGGTTTGTCCTATTAATAAGAGAGATTGAGTTTTAGAAGAACGTGAAGTGGGAAGAAGATGAAGAAAGAGAAGGTGGGTGTTGTGTTGGATGATAGAGAGAGTGTGTTATGTTGTGTTGTGGATTGAAGAGGGAGATTAAGGAAAAGAGAGAGACAAGACAAGAAATGAAGTTTCATAACTTTCATACATTTTTATTATATTGGTTTGTTTTATAATCATATAAACATCAACTTTTAAAACAAAAGAATACAATGGAATAATATATAATGTATTGAGTATTTGTTTATCTTTATTAGGGATAACAAAAAAATTTGATTTGTGGTACCAGTAGAAATTCTACTTACAATGAGTATTCGTAATAATAGCTTATGAGTATGAGTGAGTTTTATGATCTCGCCTTGTGGATACCTGTGAATTTATATATTTAGTTTTTAGTTAAATATTTTTTTATTTTAAGATTCTATATCATATAGTTTATTATTATTTTATAATAAATTATACATATTTAACCATAATCATAAATTTATCATATTATATGCATAAATATTAAATATTATTATCTTTACGTGCATAAATATTAAATATTATTATTTTGTAGTAATCTTTCGGTTGATTTGATGGACCTATTGATGGTTGTTATGTTTGTTTGTGTTGTACTTGTTCACTCAAATGTTTCTACTAGTTCTGGATTTTGCACTTTACACTATTATTTTGTCTATTTTATTTTAAGTGTTTTCTTCTCTGTCTTTTCTTCAACTTCCATTTTTGCCCTTCATTTCAAGGGCGGTAAAGTTCCTCGAGTAATTGGGAGGGGTGAACAAAGGCCCAAATTTGTCAAAACAAAATAAAACTGACACATATTTAGTCTCCTTAAAATAAGAAATGAAGGTTTTTAATTTTATTCTTACATTTCAATCAAAATAGTATTTAATAAAGATTAAGATTAAATATCTCTACAAGTTGTGCTTAAAATATAATTTGGTTGGGAATTAGGAATTTTTCTTTCCAAGTTTTTTTAAAACAAAATGTTTGGTGCCAGCTAAGGTTGATGTATCTGGTAATGAACTAGTATTATGGTTTAAATTGAAAAGGGAGAGAATTCTATAAGAATATCTAGAGATATTAATGTTAACTTGCCTAAAGTAAATATTATAAAACCTAATTGATAAAATTAGAAATATTTACTATTAACACTTATAATTTCTCTTTAAAAATATTTTTTTAAATTTAATACATATATTTGATAGGCTTCAAAGATGTCTTCTGAACCAAATGTTGAAGTGATATATAGGGGTGTGTATTTACTAACTTGACTACTTATGTTTGAGTATTGTGCATAGAGAAAATTCAGTTAAAAAAATTGTTCTATTTGGATGTTGTTGACAAAATATGATTATTTTATTAGTGTAAGATTTCACTAAATTCTCATAATGACTAAAATGTCAAATATTTGATTCATGTGAGCAAAATTTACTATGAGAAACAACCATACAAATAATTCATATTATAAAATTTTTAAACAAGCGTCTTTTTCTATACAAATAATTCATATTATTGGTCGCTTAGCTAAAAGAATCAATGTTTGTATTCTAAAGATGTAAGAACAATGAAAAGAAGTATGAAGTTACTTGTACAATTAAATATCTTACTTTTCAACCTAAAGAAACATTTGGAATATTTTTCTTTCATCTTCATTTAATGGCTTTATCTTCTTTATTATGTATGTACGTTGCTAAGCAAGTAATGAATTTTGGAGCATCTTGGGTCCATTATATTCTAACAATAGCATTATAAGCTTTCACTTTTGTTTTCCAAAAAGTTGTTGCCTAAGGATAATGAAGGAACACCTTCCTACTTTGGTTACACTTAGTACTACGTAGTTTCTTCATAGAACAATGTTTTAAGCCTTTTTCACTCCCCTAACCTACTATATATGTTCCCCTCCGTAGCAGCATAGTAAATCATCACAATTAAGAAAGAGTGTAATATATATACACTGTCCGTGTAAAGATTTATTAATAATCAATATACCGTCTACATTTGTATTACTTTTATTTAAAAGTAAAAAATGATTAAGATGAATGATAGATAATACAATGACAGTATAAGAGATGCATATGGTACAAGTATTTCATCTTTAAATACGGTATATGACATAATTCATATAATAAATCTCTGAAACTAATTTATCCATAAACTATAAAGTAAATAAGTAAACACGTATTCACAATGTACCCCAAAAAATGTACCAAAAAACATGTATTCACAATCAAATTGTTCATAAATTAAAGGTAAACATGGTAATAACTTGCCCTTATTTTATTCGTTTTATAACATAAATATCTTTTACTTAAAACACTAATTTCCCACAAACCTTAATTTTGCAATGAAGATAAAAATATCAAGTTGTTAGCATGAAAATCTAATATCACTTAGGTTGGCGTCCCTTAAATAAGTTGTTGAAGGATGTGGTACCAAATAAATAAACAAAATGTTCAATAGAATTGGTCAAGATGAATATCATGTTCAACACAACTCAATTAATCAAATGAAAATAAATGGGGTACCTTATTTCCCACTAATGATTTAGCTGCATCACCTAATTGCCATTTTCATAGGATAGGTTTACTCTAATGATCAAGTATGCTATGATCAAATCAAAGGAAAATAAATGGTAATGAGAAAGCATATGTCTCAAACATATTCATGCATTAAAATCAATGTCGATAGAGTAAGAATCTTCACCGATACTACTGAAAAAAATATAATTTTTAATTTTAGTGAGTAAAAATAAAATAATATAAGTATTATTACATTTCGTTTTTATTTTGTTTTATCATAGTATTTATCTCTCCAGTATTAGAGATTCTCCATGCATATTTTTATTAGACAATCTCGTAATATTGAAAATATGTACTTTATTAATCGTACAAGAGAATAAACAGATTCGATGATTAATTAAAAAGTAAGGTTAATTAGACATGAACATATTAGAGGCAATATCGTGCTATCGTGGGGGTTCCTTTTTGTTTAACTATTTTCCTACATATGATGCAGATTTTAGCTTCATGATTATGCTATCTCAACTAATTATAATAATGTATTTAAAGTGGTCCAGATCTAGAGTTATAATATTATTCAACACTTTTTTTCTAGTCTTCCAGAACTTTA
The DNA here is from genome assembly GCF_001865875.1 of Lupinus angustifolius. Classification (NCBI taxonomy): domain Eukaryota; kingdom Viridiplantae; phylum Streptophyta; class Magnoliopsida; order Fabales; family Fabaceae; genus Lupinus; species Lupinus angustifolius. The sequence goes on from NC_032014.1 coordinate 30,138,696, forward strand.
TAGAAAGGAAGCCTCTAAATATGAAAGAATATGAAATTAAAAATGCATGGTTGTATACAAAAGAATGCCAAGATCTCATTGATTCAGATATCAATAGTAAAATGTATGAAAAAGGCATGAGGCAGAATATATTGGTTCTTAGTGTCTGTGCATCAAATATGGATCAGAGGCAAATGTGTATAGTGAATTATGTCTCATTTAATAAAATTTGGATATCTAATAAAAAAAATTGAACAGTGAAAAATAGAATAAATTGATGTATTATTTTTATTAGGTGTCAAAATTTTATTGAATGTGATATAGTTGAAGACATACTTTTGGAACATTAATTCAGTTTGACTTAGCCAAATTGAGCTTGCATTCATCTTCAAGCATAGAATTAATTGAGTTTGATATGTATATGCCCAATTCATCAAGGCAAAAGACTTATATGTTGATTTTCATATATCTCTCTGCTTAACTTAGGCCCACAAATCAATTCAAGCAATTATTCCATTTAGTGGCCTAATTTTCTAAGACATTATTAAAGGGTAGATGATTTAGAAAGTTTAGGATTATGGAAAATGATGTGATACTTGTTCCAATTTCAGTAGTAGAGTAGCTAGTTTTGCTTATACGGGAATTATCATTAAATCATGGGGTATAGTTGAAAAGCCACAAAGTCTTGTTGCCCAAATTCAGGGTAACTAAACCAACAAGGGGACTTGTGTGTACAAGTCTTTAAGAGACAGAAACAGATGGCTCATAAAAGAGGGGAGGGTACTTCCCTTCTGCAAGGGCAAAACTAAAGTATAATAAGTTTGACTGGATCTCACAACTACCAACTTTCAAAAAGAAAAATCGGGATGTGTAGTTGTTATGTCCCTCCCAACAAATGTTACTCACATGAATTGAACCTTACCTTTTAACTTATCTAGAGATCCAACAGGACCTTATACCATTACACCAACGTGGTAGTTGAGTTTAAGTTGGAGGGTCATTTTTCTCGTTAGATTTTATATTCAGCTTTTTTTGTGGGTAACCATGCAATTTATTATATTATACCTATAAAAGAAAGTGTCCTCCAATTATGGTTCTCCCCTTTTTTATGTAACATCTTTGTATTTTGGCATTTATCATGACGCATGAGCATTGAGTCCCTGAATGAAGTTGGGCTGGAGATAAATCCATAGGCCCAAGAACCACATCATTTGAAGAGTTGCCTTTCTGAAAAGAGTTGTAAAATTTGGGCCAATATATGAACTTTCTATCTTAGTCTTGATGTCACTGTTTACCAACAAAGCCTTGGTCCAGTAATGTAATGTTCCGCTAGATTAAAGATAAATGATTTAACTTCTATGAGCGATATTTATTGAGAGAGACAGTCACACACAATGAGAATAGATCCTAAGTTGAATAATTGACGTGAATGAGATATACTTATCGGTTGGAGTCTACCAAATCAATAAATAAACTTTTCCTTTAATTTTCTTATAATGACACATTAATTCTACACAAAAATTACATCCATAAATTGCACTCGATTAAAATATGTGTTCTTTGAATGTAAGGTTAACTTGGGACCCTTTTATATATGGACCTAGGCTTTGTAAGCTCAATTTTTTTATGATGTAAAGTATTGGCTTATTAGCCTCATATTTATTGATTGACCAAAGTTGGAATATGCTTTGTCATGTGCACCATGAATTGCGCCATTCGCGGTCTAGGTCAAGAATGTGGCTTAGCATGTGAAGAATTTATTGACAATTTCACATGATGCTTGTAAGCTAGATCAAAGTGTTTGTGACTATTGACTATGAAACAATAAATCATAATAGTAGATAAATGCTAAATGGTGTAACATTTAGAAAAGTTACTTGTAATAGGCACTGTTAACATGTTTTCATTGCTTGTGTGTGACACAATATACACATAGACATTAGATTCTTTGGTGAAAAGTTAAGTCAACTAATTCAACCACTAAACCTTTATATCACTATGTTGGATCGAAAATACAGATTGAATGATGTTATTATGCTCTATCATAAATTATATTTATTGACAAAGCATTGAACGTTAAGTCTTTCTCTATCATTTCTCATATGATTTTTTCTTAGTCTCCCTATTCCTCTTAAAATTAGACTAGCTTCCATTTAACTATCCCTCCTTATGGGGCTTCTATCGGTCTCATCCATATATATCTAAATCACATAACACACGAGTGTACCATCTTTTCTACAATAGACATTGTTCCAACTGTCTCCATGATGCATTCATTTTAAATCATATTTTGTCTAGTCATTATTCTCGAGCATAGTTTCAGACTCTTTATATCTACCTGCCTCCTATAGAGAAGATTATATATGTGACTGATACCTTCCTTTACCTGCCCTTGACCATATCAATTCAAACGCACCATGGCATTGCCACATTTGTATAAGATGGCTAAGATTTAACTAGGAATTTTACATCCTTGTATTTGTTACTCTATTAGAGGTTACCAAATAGGGATATAATACAATACAGAAATTAAGAAGGTATTTTCATAAGAGGAGAGAAATGACATAAAATAAAGTGATGGATAAGCTAGTTGCTGCAGTAATAAAATAAAGTTTTGAGAGTATGCATCATAACAAATCTTTTTTGGTTGGCTCAATAAAATTCAACCCTTTTTAATACCACCTAACATGTTATATTTGTCAGTGGAATCTCTTATATATTTCCCCCCAATGGAATGTTTTATGGCTCAAATAATTCAACCCTTCTTTTCCAATACCATAATCTAACATGTTTAACTTGCAAGTATAATCTCTGATTTTTCCACCTATTGCCATGTTCTCATTGAACATGATAGCTGCTATTGAGACTATAAGTCCATTTAATTTAATATGCTTTCATACTTGAAGAAATATGTGTGACCTCTTAATGTAAGTATTTAAGTTATGAGAATAAAATACCTTTTCATACTTACCAGGAGATAATTTATATCATTCAGCCAATAAAAATACAAATACGATGTGTGTATTATTTTGTTTAATTTTAGAAATATTTTTGTAGAAAATAATTAAATATGACATATGTTATAATTTGAGTGATTATGTGAAATAACTTATTTCCTTATACCAGAAGATATTTTATTCTCTTTTTAAGTTATATTTATAACATTTTGAGTTGTAGCAGATTCCAAAAAATGGGGTTAGTTGAATTATTAACACAAGGGAGAAGAAAATATTTTTCTAAATAAACATAAGATTAGACTTGAATAATCATAACTTACCCAACAAAGGCCTGATATAATCATAATTCATACATCACACTAGCAATAGAACTTTGATTCTAAAACTTTGGGTCCACCCAACCCAACAAGCAGAGATTATAGACCTTTCCTTTGGTTGTTTGTCACAAACTCACAATAATAATCTCCAATTCCAACCACTCCACACCTATTCTCTTAATTGTTGATGTGATCTTATAGATCAATCTCACTCAGTCACAAACATACAAACTCAAATCACATGCTGGACTATAGTATATTTTGTTACATTATAGTTTCAGAATAATAAAATCCATATTCCCTCACAAAGCAAAAGTAGAATGTTAAGAGGGGAAATTCCAAAGGATAAATTCCTCACCCTAAATCAAACACATTTTGCTTCTCCATCCTTTTCTCTATGGATGAGTTAACTTGTGTCCTAGAACAAACCACTATAAACATGCTAGATCAGTCACATACCACCTTGCTACTTTTGATTCCCGGAAAGATACTTGTTTGGAGGGATATTCATGCACCCGAAAATAAATTAGTACTAAAAAAATACCATATTGCTACTCTTATCATCTAACCTTTGAGGTCATGTGAACTTCAAAATATATAAACTAAAAATATGTAAGATAAATAAATCTGACTCAGTAAAAAGTCACTGAAGTACAACCCTTTGGTACTTGTTATCAGTAGAAGAATCAGAACCATCATAAAGTACCCTTTTTCTACTAACTCTTCCACAGTTTGTGGCAGTGCTGCTACTGCTACCATTGGTGCTAAAAAATGAATCTTGATGGAGAAACTGTGGTGCAGATATGGTTACAGGGGGGATCTCAAAAGACTCAAGTAATGGTGGTGGATGTTTCCATTGAGGAAGTGGTCCTGCAAGGAGCAAAGTTTGAAGAAGAGGACCAGCTTTAATAACTGCTTGTAAAAGTTTACCTTTTTCAGGTAATGGCTTTTCTGGTGTTAGTTCAATCATGGATTGTAGTGAAAAATGGTCAATGAGTGGTGATGAAACAATGCTTTCTTCACAATCTGATGAAGAAAGAGCATTGTTTTGGTCAAGTTCTATTCTAGGATCATCTTCAATGCTGGAAATTCCAGATAATGGAGCTGTTTGTTGATGAAAAAGGAGCTTCTCCAAGAGAAGTTTATGGCATTTCTCTTGTGCTTCATTTCTTTCCATTATGGTTTTTTGAATTAGATTTTTTAGATCAAGTAATTGATCATCCTTTTTTCTAAGTTCTTCTTGTACTGCAACCTTTGTTTGTTCAAGCTCCAAAATAGTGTACATGAGGGAATGTTTCAACTCCTCCATTGACTGCATCATAAATCAAGTTTATTAATATTTACAATAACAATGAACAATTATTCTGAAGTTTCAAATAATATGAACCCCATTATACCCATTTATTTTAATAAAAAATGAAATTTGTTCGACAACACATATGTTATAATTTGAGTGATTATGTGAAATAACTTATTTCCTTATACCAGAAGATATTTTATTCTCTTTTTAAGTTATATTTATAACATTTTGAGTTGTAGCAGATTCCAAAAAATGGGGTTAGTTGAATTATTAACACAAGGGAGAAGAAAATATTTTTCTAAATAAACATAAGATTAGACTTGAATAATCATAACTTACCCAACAAAGGCCTGATATAATCATAATTCATACATCACACTAGCAATAGAACTTTGATTCTAAAACTTTGGGTCCACCCAACCCAACAAGCAGAGATTATAGACCTTTCCTTTGGTTGTTTGTCACAAACTCACAATAATAATCTCCAATTCCAACCACTCCACACCTATTCTCTTAATTGTTGATGTGATCTTATAGATCAATCTCACTCAGTCACAAACATACAAACTCAAATCACATGCTGGACTATAGTATATTTTGTTACATTATAGTTTCAGAATAATAAAATCCATATTCCCTCACAAAGCAAAAGTAGAATGTTAAGAGGGGAAATTCCAAAGGATAAATTCCTCACCCTAAATCAAACACATTTTGCTTCTCCATCCTTTTCTCTATGGATGAGTTAACTTGTGTCCTAGAACAAACCACTATAAACATGCTAGATCAGTCACATACCACCTTGCTACTTTTGATTCCCGGAAAGATACTTGTTTGGAGGGATATTCATGCACCCGAAAATAAATTAGTACTAAAAAAATACCATATTGCTACTCTTATCATCTAACCTTTGAGGTCATGTGAACTTCAAAATATATAAACTAAAAATATGTAAGATAAATAAATCTGACTCAGTAAAAAGTCACTGAAGTACAACCCTTTGGTACTTGTTATCAGTAGAAGAATCAGAACCATCATAAAGTACCCTTTTTCTACTAACTCTTCCACAGTTTGTGGCAGTGCTGCTACTGCTACCATTGGTGCTAAAAAATGAATCTTGATGGAGAAACTGTGGTGCAGATATGGTTACAGGGGGGATCTCAAAAGACTCAAGTAATGGTGGTGGATGTTTCCATTGAGGAAGTGGTCCTGCAAGGAGCAAAGTTTGAAGAAGAGGACCAGCTTTAATAACTGCTTGTAAAAGTTTACCTTTTTCAGGTAATGGCTTTTCTGGTGTTAGTTCAATCATGGATTGTAGTGAAAAATGGTCAATGAGTGGTGATGAAACAATGCTTTCTTCACAATCTGATGAAGAAAGAGCATTGTTTTGGTCAAGTTCTATTCTAGGATCATCTTCAATGCTGGAAATTCCAGATAATGGAGCTGTTTGTTGATGAAAAAGGAGCTTCTCCAAGAGAAGTTTATGGCATTTCTCTTGTGCTTCATTTCTTTCCATTATGGTTTTTTGAATTAGATTTTTTAGATCAAGTAATTGATCATCCTTTTTTCTAAGTTCTTCTTGTACTGCAACCTTTGTTTGTTCAAGCTCCAAAATAGTGTACATGAGGGAATGTTTCAACTCCTCCATTGACTGCATCATAAATCAAGTTTATTAATATTTACAATAACAATGAACAATTATTCTGAAGTTTCAAATAATATGAACCCCATTATACCCATTTATTTTAATAAAAAATGAAATTTGTTCGACAACTTTTGTGACAACTTTCGGCTTCATACATGTGGTTGTACATATAATGTTGTTGTCTTATAATGCATAAAATACTATCAAGTTCTGTAATATAGAAATAGTTGAAGAATATGAGAGAGTAGTTAGTTACCTTTCCATGACAATAGTGAGCCCAATTTACAAGAGAACTATGCTGATTGTCCATGTTCTGAAGATGAGAATTGCTATGAATTTCTGATATTTTTTAAAGAGTAAGACAATATATAGAGAAGAAAAAAGAGATTATAGTTAGAGAGTTGTGAGTGGTGGTTCAAACTCTTTATAAGAGCTAGTCTAAGATACTATTGACCAATGTAGGTGGATTGCATTGATGCTTTTTCACTAGGGGTTGGAGAAGAAAAGCACATAAAAGGCCAAAATCTACTACCCTAGGCTTTATCTAAGAATAATATAATGCCTCCATCATATGGGAATGGATTTTTATGTTTTTTGTTATGCAAATAGCACAAATAAGTATAAAGATATTTTATCAATAAATCAACTAAATTTGTAAAGTTTCTTTTATAAACAACACAAGAGAATTCATTATGTTATAAGTATTATGTTTTTTTGTTGAATAAGAGGCTCATAGAAGGTGATCTTGCCATGAGAGGAAGAGAATCCATACACTTATATTATTTATGTCTCATAGTAAAACTTTCTAGAGTTTAAGACTAATTTTATATTTAAGAGGAAAGTCTTAACCATAATATTATTCATAGTCTTGTACAAAATGTCAAAAATATCACATTTAGTATATTTAATTTGGTAGGAGGAAATATAGTGGCACAAAGGGAAAGATATTCTAATAACCACTAACCCAAGTAGTGCATTAGAGAGGACAAACATTTGTTGTCTTCAAGTATGATCAAAAATTTGTCTCAAACTAATCACAATATGTCACATCAATTAAAAAAGTAAATATAACTTATTTTATCTATTTTTATTTCATTATAATTTGTTTAGGATAAACTTAGAGCCAAAAATCATTCTATAATATTCCTCCTATCAGTTAGCTTTTGGGAGAAAGGTAGAAGAAACTTTTTACATTGAATGGGAGTCTACATGATGTTGATACTAACCCCTAAAAGTTAGATTTTAACTAGAGTTAGACCCAATAATTATTATTACAGATAAATTATTTATTAATTTGATAAATAACATCTTAATCTTAATTCAACATCTTAATGAGTTAATAGTAGGCACAATATTTTATGATTTTAAAAATAATAAACTCAATTTAGGTGGTTTGTTTTTTCATTTATTCTCGTACTTATTTCTTCTTGAATTGAATATAATATTTATAGAAATGGTAGAGGGAAAGGACATCATTTTGTTGTTCACTTGTAGGGTTCAAGAATTTAAGGAACTTTTGGCCTTTGTGCTGTCCACTAAGGGTATTATAATTTATACATTAGTGTGTTGTATATGTTATCATGCATCTTTCTAAGCGTGCAGGGAGGCCATTTTCTTATAATTATATTTGGCCTTCATATTTCATTGGCAATCAGTGTGATCAACTATCATTGATTTGTATTAATTTTGTTTGAAAATTAATGATGATTAACATATGAATAGTATATGATTTACTAACAATGTAAAAAACACTTACACTGTTGGTATATACATATTAAATTTTGAGTTAGTAGTTAAGTTAGCACATCATTTTGTTTTAAAAAAATGAGGATATATATATATAAGAGCACGAAGTGGCATTGCACTATTGTAGAGTGAGTATTTTCAAAGTCATATAATTGTATGTCTTAGGCATGTCACGGAAACATAATTAAAATAGTGATATAGAATTATCACAGTAGAGTAATTGCAATTTTTCTTTTAATCAATCAAATAATAAATGGCAAGTCATAGGCCATATAAACTTGGAGAAAGAGTAGCATACGCAAATGCCTATTATGCATGATCAATCAAAATCATAGATATTTAAAAAATATATAATAAGGTTTTGTCATTTTTAAATCATATGAAAGTATTAATTAATATGACTAGTATTATGCTTATACAATATTTATTCATAAACTTGACATCTTTCATCTAACTTCTCATATAATGTTGAAGAAAATCTTTGGGAAAATGATCCTAACATTAAGAGGAGGGATACATTATATATGCCGTTACCTTATCACCTTTAATAACTAAAATAATTGCCCACTATACAATATATGTAGCCAATATTTTAATACGCTAATGATATTATATATTATATATAATAATTCTACAAATAATGCTAAAAAAAAAAATTTCCTAAAAAGTTTAGTACTAGATAAAATGGTGACACATGTCCTTCGAAAAAATTAACGGTGTAGATTTTAAATTACTTTTTTTAAATCATAAAACTTATTATAACCTCACATTCTAGTATTGGATTGTTCAGTACTGGAGATGATCCAGACCCCATTCGAGTATTCTCTCTGGTTACAACAAAAGCTTCCGGTTGGCAATTTGGACTGCAAAATTATAATGGATTGGTGAAAATTAATGAGTTTGAACCTTTACAAGCCTACAAGGTGTTCCAATATGCTTTCAAACATGGGAATAGAAAATGAAAAATAAGAATCATAGTACACTCATTTAGGTTGCAATTTAAGATATTCTTAGGAGTAATTTGTCGGCCAAATATGGTAACATCGATGTTGTTCACGCATGGATAAGAAATTCATTGCAAATTGAAGACACAAACTCGTAAGAGATAAGTGGTATAATCCATCATTTTAGCATCTATGTCTTAGGAGTGAATATCACTCCATCTCCATGTCAATTTTGTTTAAGGTAAATGCTCGTTGAACATTATAACTACGGACATCATGCGGGTCGTGTAATATATATATACTAAGAGTGTAAATATTTATACACAGTCAATACATCATCTATTATTTATTTATATTACTTTTATTTTGAGTGAATGATGATAAAATTTGAATGTTGAATGATGCAGTGCGTCCTTTTCCCTTTTTGTTACATTTTTTGAGAAATATTTTTAATCTACCTTTAAGGTGAAGTTGCATTATAGAATAGTTTTACTCAATGGTCTTAATCATTTATGGCATTCAATCATACACAACTATATAAGTTTTTGCATTTTAAACTTTGAGAAGCCACACCATTTTTTTGTCATGGCTAATTTTGCATGATCTTACCATGGATAAAGAGAATGGTTTGGTATCAAAAGGGTACATGGATAAAATCATATTCTTAATTCCCTTTTTGACTCGTCCACTTTTAAATCTTTTATATTTTGTATACAAGAAAATATACACCACTTACTACACAAGAGAAATGCTAGAGAAAGAAATGGAGATTACGTCATTAGTAATGTCTCAAGTCTCAATAATGGAATGGCAATTGGATTCTCTAAAAAAAGTAATATTTTTAAGTAATATGACCCCTATGTGTAATATCATATTTTTTGGGTTATTTGAAGACTAATTTTTGATGTTATAATTATTTATCTCTAAATATTACTTATTTTTATTTATTTATATACATATTTTTTAGAATTTATTCAAAAAATTGTTGTACACATTATTGTACCATTTTGAAGCCAAATATGATATAATATCATACAATGTTAGTATTTGAACGTGCACTTCTCTAATAACATTAAAGTGAGAGTGGTCTTTGACTTTTAAGCCAAATAAACTTTATGATCAACATATATGTGTATATATTTGAACAATATTAGTTTTAAAACGGTCTACGGATCAAAATCAAATAAGAAGTGGGTCTCCACTACAAAACCTGTAAAGTTTGATCAATTATATAAACGGCCTACAAGCCACCACCTATTACTTTCAAGTACTACCCTATAACAAATATAATAAATAATAAATAATTAACTAGTGTACATGCTTTTTACATATATATCACCCTATACATTTAGCAAGATCTTACACCGTTAGATTAACGCTTAATTCGTTATATAGAATTAGTGGGAATTAATACACACCAAAGGGATAGTAAGGTCCTAATCTAACCCTTGAGAACTATGGATAATGACAACTTTGTTTAAACCCCGTGGGCTCCATTAGCTCAAAGAATTTATGAGCAGAAAAAAAGATAAATTGTTTAAAACAGCGATTTAATATTATAAATTGATAGTGTAAGTATTTTTTATACCGTTAATAAATTATTTACTATCGATTTGTTAATCACTGTTGACTCTTAAACAAAAGTAATATAAATCAATTATGAATGATATGCTAACAATATAAAAAATTTTACACTATCAATGCATAAATTCTAAACCCTTAGAACAATGGGTCTCCAACCATTTTTACTATAATATTTAGGTGGGTCGTCAAATCCATTCATATCATGTTTTCTAGATCTTTGGAATCCCAAGCTGTAGTTAGCATGCCAATTAATTAAAGCTAATATTATATCTATTACATTATCGTTTTGTTAATTTGAATAACGAATTTAAATTCTAACATAAGTTTATCAATAGTTATCATAAATACGAAATCAAATTTGTTGTATTTGTGTTACTTGTATGTTAAAGTATGGTAAATTCTATTTGAATGGTTTCTCTAGGAGTTTTAGTTCTCAAAAGAACATGGGTGGTTGCTATGCTCCTCACTCACAAAGCAAGGAAAAGTTGTAGTATTATTGACTATGAGTCTCATTTCATGTGCACATGGCAGCACAATTTTTTTTGTTTCAGAACTGTATTCTCGCACTCAAAACAATCTTGTCCGAATTGGAAACATCCACATGTATGTAAGATTGATTCTTCTAGTGGATATTTTTTCATTCATAAGACCAAACTTATGACATTGCTTGAGAAAAATCAAACATAAACTACTTAAACCAACACTCGTTGATACATGGTAGTACAATTTGTGTATGATCAATAATCACTTTACAATAAAAAGTTCACATGGCTTTAAGACCTAAAAGCTGAAAATAATTTGTTGTGTCATTTTCATTAATTTAATGTTTCTGTTTTTTTTTCTTTAAAAGGAATAGGGTCCACAACTTGTCCAAAATTTAAGAGTTTACACAATCCTTTGTAACTTTACCATGGCTCTTAATATCAAACCTAGATGTGTTTAGCTGAAGAGTAATAATTGGACCAGCCTTCATATCTTTTTTGGGGTGCAGTTCAGGAAATAAAATATGGGCTACTAAAATATTAAAGGCCCATATATCACCCCTAAAAGGAGAAATTAGAGTCCACATGGTGGCCCACTGGCAAATTATGAAAATTAAGAGCATGCTTGTTTGATAAAAAAACAAAGTAAGAAAACATTATTGGAATAGAATGATAAATATTGGGAGTAAGTCCTATATTGTCCTATCAATAAAAATTTCATATTGTTTGTTTCATTATTTTAGATATAGTTTAGATATACGTAGGGATGTTACTCTCATTACCAATTGGTTTCGAGATGAAACCTTAATATGTTATCATAGTCAAAATGTAACTCTATTGTTTTTATTACCAAAGATGTTCTTTCACTATGAGTTAAAGATAATCATTTGTCTGGTTTGACAGCTTTCTATATAGAAACATACTGGAAAGTAAATTTCATATCGTCTACCTCATTCTCTTACCCATAGTTTATTGGTTTTGAAATAAAACCTTAACACTACCATATTTCATCTCCTTCAACACATCTTGTTTATCATTGTACACTGTTCTTTAAAATCAATAAATATTGTTTTATTGGTTGAGGGAAGCATATGCTTGTGAATGAAATACATATTGATTTAATAAAAATGTAAATAAAATATGAATTCAATAAAACAGTACATTATTTTATTATTCTATATAAATAATAACAAACATGATGTTTTATAATATATACTTTTAGTAAATTAATATGATAATATATCAATAATATAAATACATAATGAGTAAAGTAAAATATTTTTATTAAATATGGTAACAAATAATTTAATATAATATTGTAAACACAAAATAATACGAGTAATAACACAAATGAGTAAAATACTATATTTCATACAATTGTGAATGCAAAAGTCAATAATAATATGAATAAAAACTATAATTTGGAACAAACAGTGACTTGTAAAAATTCTACATAAAGAAAAGATATTGCATTCAAATAACTTTTTAGATTATTTTTATAATTTAGATTAAACTATTTCATCACCTTATAACTTAGTTTCTATTATCTTCCTATTAAACTTCTTCCTTACACCATCTCAAACAAGGAAAATGAGGTATATGATAAACATAGTGGTAATTATTGTCAGTCTTTAAATTCTAATTCAGCTTTTGTTGTTTCCTCTGACATCTCACATGCAAGCATAGAAACATGCATGTTCCTAGATGATATCAAAGGCTATTTTCAAGTACCTTTTTCTCTCTAATAATTTGATAGATTCTATCTTTTGGTATTGAGTACCACTTCTTGTACTAGTCCCCATCCTATATATGTGTGACCCCTGCCCTATATTTTGGTTCAGTTCTACATGTGCTTACCCAGCTCACATCGCACTCTTGTAGGGCCAACCCTTAAAAAAATGTTGGAACCTTTTATGCATCTCAAACTCTAATAAGATATTGATAGTGTAAAGTCTTACTAGATCTTTATGATGATTAAAAAATTAAATGTTTGATTCATGTAAACAATACTTATTAGGAGGAACAATCACACATCACAAAATAGATTAAATCCTTACGCATAAGGTGAGACAATACCCTTAATAGAATTATAATTTTATGTATCCTTCTCACATCATTATATCACATTCCAAGAGAGTTTTTTTTAACTCAATCCTAATATCTTTTTTTACTTTGAGGAATATTGGGTGAATGGGATTAATAAACACGCAAATGAACTAACTCATGATGTGTCTTATTTTTATTTTCATTATGGCATATAGTTTTGAAGGTACCCAAAATATCAACTTGAGTTTGGAAAATGGGAATTATCTTTTTAAGGAAGACAATGACGTCCCCACAAACCCTAGTTGCTATATTTATTTCTTCCAATTTTGGGTTAAAGCTCAAAAGGTACCTAAAGTTTTGTACAACTTTATGCCCATTCTATCACTAGTGCTCCTCATTCCCCATTTAATTTAACCAATGTTATGCACCGCATAGTTTTCCCCCCTAATTAATCCTGGATGCCTGAATTATTCAGAACTTTTTAACTAAGTTCTTCTACTAAAAATTATATCTGGGTGTGATGTTATTTAATTATTTATAGAGTAATAACACTTGTGTATGTCCAATATAACTAATATTTTTCTTGCATGCAAGTCTTGAATATCATTTATATTTGAGTTTGTAAACTTATCAATCATTTGTAGTTGGATCTCTAAGATAGGGTTTCTAATTAATAGAAAAATACAAAGTTCAATATCATATATTAGTAATTCCAAACCTATGAATGCATAACAAGTTTATAATTAGATCACCTATAAATCTCCTTGTAGGGTAGATCCCTGTCTTAGTGGTTAACAAAATCATCAATTTAATGTAATAGCAAATGTTTGCAACTTATCTCCTTTTTTATAAATAAAAATATGTCAAAGGCTAAAAGATTTATATAAATTTAAACTTTTTATTTATATAAAACTAGTCAAGACATATACATTTTAACAATACTATTAAATAGTTAAGAAGTTAAAGAAGAAATTTTATATTAGAAATTAGCACGTTTAACATTTTATATTGGGATTGTTATTATTATATCAATAAATATGCATCTTTCCGATTTATTTTAATATTTTATTGATCTATCAATTTTAAAAATCACCAATATGCTTGCCCTCTATTTATTTGTCCTATTACAATAAATTAACATACACCCTTTAAAAACTGTAATAAGTGTGCATGTTATTTTATATTAAATCTAATATTTCCAAAAAATTGATTTTTTATTTTGGATCAAGAACACCCAAATTGAAAAAAAATACAGTGAATTATATAATACGATCAGAAAAATATAGTGCAAATAAGGCAGAGCATAAGTATATGCTGCTGTCACACCTTTAATTCTTATTTTCCATTGTCAAACTTCAGAGTATTTTAAATTCTAATATTCCATTCTTCCAAATTCCGATCTCATTTCGAACTTTCCTATTATTTATTTATTTATATATGACAGGTCCAGGTTCAGACCATTTGTTCCTGCTAAATAGATCTTAGACGTGATACGAACTTCTGTAACAATTATTTAAGCATGTTATGTTATCCTGCTTTCATTATTTAATAATAATCTAATAAAAAAATCAGATTATTTTTTAAGCAGAAACACCTTCCTGTAATGTTTTTTTTTCTGCTTTGTCCAATTGCATTGCATCCAATGCGATCTAATGTTTTCAACCATATGAATTGTTCTAATTAGCTGTAGTTCCAAAAAACAGCGTGATACAATGCTATGCTTTATCTCAATGATCAGCATAAGTGCCTATTATCTTATCAATATAGAAAGTAGGTATAAACTATAAGAGAAATTTATCTTATATTTAATTTTCAAATTTTTTAAAAAGTGATCTAAATGAATAATAACTGTATAAATTTTTATATTAATAATAGATAAATATTATACTTATAATGTTATTTCTATTATTCTTAATAGTATTTGAATGGTATGTAGGTTAATGGTAACAATATTTATCCTTGAGGTCACGAGTTCAAATTGCGAAAGACTTCCCTGGGAGGAGAATAAAATACTGCATGAAATATTTAAGCTTAATGAATGACACACTCAGTATATTCATGGACCTAAGAGATCACATGTCAGAACTGAGGTGTTACAATTTACACTCACATTTATATTTATCTTTATCTTTATTTATTTATATATATATATATAAATAAAGTCAAATTGTATTAATTTTTGTTTCCTTTATTGTATACTTAACTTTCCAATTTCATCTTTTTCATTTTATATTTTTTGCATTTTTTATTCAATTTCCAATATAATATTATTTTAATCAAATTATATTAAATGTTGATCTAGTATTCTAAGGCCTCATTAAATTCACAAGATCAATGATTCAATTCCTATGAATGACATTTGTTGGGGAAGAATATTAGCTCCTTATCCAAAAAATGAAGGAATACCTTAATAATAACAAATATTAGCTCTACGTCATTTATTTATTTTATTATAGGACAATTATTTTGGAACAAGGTTATCTTATTGATAATGTACTCACATTTCTGATTATACATATGGCATTGGACAAACATGTCATTTGAGACCACAAGCAACATGGAAACCGAGACCCTCGCCGAGTTACATTCTGATCCATCCCCATGTGACTTCTCAAACATAACAATCTTTCCCACTTTCTTTTCTCACATTAACTATTAATTAAATATTCATTCAAATAATTATATATCAAATAATCAAAATACTCTTTAGGGAATTGAAACTCAACCCCATTTCTTTAATTTTTGGCTCAAAAACCAAGTCCCAACATTTTCCCTTCTTTGGTTCTTCCCTTCCCAAACACCTCTCTCAACTACAACAACAATAACAACAACAACAACTTCCATTTCTTTAATCTCTTCAAACCCTTTCTACCTATGTTGTTTCTTCCATTCATTTGATTATTATTATTATTACCAAATGAAATGTTGGAGCAAAAGAGACCCCTAAAAAGCAAGGGGTTCTATGTAAGAATGAAACTCCTCCACCATAAACAAGAAAAAAAGAGTTGCTTCTACACCTATTACAAATTCCTTCCATGTCTTTCTTTTTTCCTTTATTTCATTTCTTCATATTTCATCACCACCAACAATCCTCAAACCAAACCAAACACACACTTCATCTCTCACAACTTGTTACAAACAACAAACACAACCACCTCGTACCAAAACACATTACATAACAACATACAAAACTATAAAATCTTTGTCTACGATCTTCCTTCAAATTACAACACCGACTGGCTTTCGAATTCAAGGTGCAGCACCCATTTATTCGCTTCAGAGGTTGCTATACATAGAGCATTGTTGACGAGTCAAGTGCGCACGTTTGACCCATATGAAGCTGACTTTTTTTTCGTACCTGTTTATGTTTCTTGCAACTTCAGCACCATTAATGGATTCCCTTCTATAATCCATGCTCGTTCTCTCATTGCTTCTGCTATTCAATTCATCTCCACACAACACCAGTTTTGGAATCGAAGTAAAGGATTCGACCATGTCTTCGTTGCTTCCCATGATTTCGGCGCGTGTTTCCACACCCTCGTACGTAAATGTTCTAACTTAATCCCCATTTTACTCCTCAAACTACCTAATATTTCTATGAAAGTATAATTATATTCATTTAAGAAAATGTCGAAGCTGAAATAATTTTTAACATGGTTTCTAATAATGCCGAGTAATGATCAAAAGAAGGACAATGCATATAGATAGTGTGTTTCTAAATTTTGTTGTGAATCGTTTTACACATTCTTCATGACCAAACTATGGAGCACATTTCTTTTGGGTATTCAAATTTTGAACTGATAAATATTGGGCATGTTAAAGTAAGACCAAAATGTTGTACCTTGGTTTCGTAGGTAAATAGGTTATGAACTTGGTATGCAACGTTTAAAAAAGATTTTTGTTTTTGTGTGTTGAAGGAAGACGTGGCAATGGATCAAGGAATACCAGAAATGTTGAAGAACTCAATAGTGTTGCAAACTTTCGGCGTAGAGTACAAGCATCCATGTCAGGAGGTCGAAAATGTGGTGATACCGCCGTATATTTCGCCGGAAAGTGTGAGGAACATTCTGGAAAAAGCTCCGGTGAACGGACGGCGAGACATTTGGGCTTTCTTTCGTGGCAAAATGGAAATTCATCCCAAAAATATCAGTGGAAGATTTTACAGCAAGTAATTCTAATTACCCCATCACTATTAATCATTTGTCAAACCTCTAATCATCATTTTAATGAACATTTATTAAAATGTCAGCAATCATTTTTCTTCCGTGTTTTTTCGATCTTACTAGTTTTGTCTCGCAACCATTAAAAAGGGTCTCCAAAAATTTTCAAATATTGATTTGGTTTAATCTAACGCTCTTTTTGAAATTTTTGGGTTGATTTTTTTGGTTGGTGAGGACCATAATGAGTATTTATTCTTACAATTTAGTACAAAAGTTTTATGAATTGACCGTTTAAACTGTTTTGTGAAGGCGCGTGAGGTCAGTGATATGGCGGAAGTTCAGTGGTGACCGGAGGTTTTATATTCACAGGCATAGGTTTTCCGGTTACCAGTCAGAAATTGCACGTTCCGTTTTCTGTTTATGTCCATTGGGGTGGGCCCCATGGAGCCCAAGGATAGTTGAATCAGTTGCATTAGGTTGTGTTCCGGTTATAATAGCTGATGGTATCAAGTTACCGTTTCCCTCCGCCGTGAGATGGGCGGAGATATCGGTTCGGGTGGCGGAGAAAGACGTCGGAAGGTTGAGTAGGATACTTGAGCGCGTGGCTGCCACGAACCTAAGTGATATTCAGAGGAACCTGTGGGACCCGAAGACAAGGCATGCGTTGCTTTACAACGAAGAGATACAAGAAGGTGATGCCACGTGGCAGATTTTGGTTAGTCTGAGTAAGAAGCTTGGTAGGTCCCACCGGAAGTCAAGGATGGTTTCTGGCGAATTAAGAAGTGACACGTAATGGTTGAAACATTGGGTGGCCCCACCAGGTGTTGGGAACGTGAACATGTTTGGGTTGGTTTGCATGGTTAATAATAATGGTTGAAGACAGCTATAGTTTGATCTGGTTTCTTGACCTTTTGATAAGAAATTAATTACTTTTGGAGTAGGTGACTTTCCTTTCAACTACAAAGAGAATTTTGATAATACATTGTTGTTAAGGGATTCATTGAATTGGTGAGTAGAGTATTAGATTTTTTTACAACTTTTTTATTTTGTGATTATTGATTTGATGGCAACCGTTGACTGGCTGGAGGAGAAGCTTTTAATCTTTTGTAAAGAAATTTTTACTGTAAATTAGTCTAAAGTACATAAATTTTAAGTAGTAGTAGTGCTACTATCTAATTATTTAACTTTTTATTCACTGTCAAATTTGTTTTATCTTTTCCATTTTGATGGATTTCAAGATTTAGTTCTTGAATTTTAATTTAAGGATGTTAGATGAAATATTCAAGGTTTTATGAATATGGGTCAGGTCCACTGGAAAGTACTTGTATTATGAAGTGAGTTGGGAAATGAAATGGGTGTGAAAAGGTTTAGAGTTTGGAAAGCGAAATGATTGAATGGAGAGTGGGGGGTGTCAGAACTTTAATAGAGCTTGTTTGTTATTTAATGTCATTTTTTGGAAGCAGTGGTGGCATCACTACTCACGGGTATAGCATATAGTTAGCCTGTCAAAATCAAAAGCATAGGAGAATGAATCCAACTATGGATTGCACATTCTTTCTTTAGAGTCATGGTCTATTATGATGGAAAAAAAACAGAAATTTAAAGAAGAAAAAAATTAGATCGTATACAAAGAAGTCGTGAAAGCCATCCAAAACTTGTATTATAAAAATGTTCATGCCCAGATATTGTTTATCTCTTTTATAGCTTCCTCATAGATTTTGTTTGCATCCATTCAAAATCATTATCATCTTCAAAGACCATATTTTGATTGGTACTTTAGTTTTTCAACTGGTGCTCTTATGTGATTAATATCAAAAGTGTATAATATTTTTAGCAGCACTATTAAATGTATAATCTTGGAAGTTTTCCCAGGTTGTGATATAATCTTTTTATTCCTCTATTTCTGGATGGTTAAAAAGAAAGAAAAAAACGAGTTTATATTCCTACAGGTTGACCATCATAATATTTCTATTATAGAAGTATAAGATAACTAGATAATTTAAAAAACTAAGAATACCATGATTTTCCCCTGCCATAGGAAAACTCTTATTATGTTTTTATTGATTAATTATTGTTCTTTTCGATGGGTAATTAGTAATTTGTCTTTTATGTATGATTAAGCTTGTCCTTTGTCTTGCCTTATAAAAATATCGTTTATCGTTTCTCCTTTCTCTCTTAAACGTTCTTTGTATGTCTTCTTTCAAGTTCTTCAGTTTATACTTTTTATTTTATTTTTTTTGTAATGCTTTTGTAACCATTTTAACTCAAAGAATGAAAATGAATGAATTCAAATATTTTATTCTTCAAATACTGTAATGTTTATATATACAGAAAATATTCCTAAAATTTAAACAATTTTGTTTACGTATAATCTTTAGATTTAGTTTTAAAATAATAATAATTTAATTGATCTAAACAAATATATTTATATTGATTTGATTTGTTATTACTCATGAACATGACATTCATTATATCACAAGTGTTCCAGAAACTGGAAAAATAAGTATGCATAATATGATGTGACCTCTTCCCTTTTCTGGCATTCAAATTCATGAACAGTCCTTGGCATGGGCCACCCACAATGGCTTTGATAGAATTTCGTTCTTAGAGATGATTGAGTCTCACATATTTTACATAATTTAAGGTGGGTCATTCATGAAAAGGAACAATGAGCAAATAGAGTGAAAGAAAAGGGTAAATTAATAGTAATCACTCAAGCCATTCCTAAAACCATGTCTCCAATATTCAACAGAAAAGTTCTTTTTTTATTTATTTTAGTTGAAAGGATAAGAATATAATGTTAACATAAATAAAATAGTATAGGTGTTACTGTACTTTATTTTTTCTTTGATTTTATTCGATACTTGAATTCAAGAGTTTGACTCATATAAATAATGTAACAAAATTAAAAAAAAAAACACAAACATGTGTATAAGTTTGATAGCTTTGCTATATTTTATTAAATAAAGAAGTGTTAAGCAAAAATGTAAATATATTCAATTTCTCTAGAACATTGAGAAAAAAACATTGAATACCTTAATGAGGATTTGTATGAGAAAGTTGGGTGGTTACTCTAAGATACATTTTGTATTCTACAAGCAAAAATGAAAAAAGAAAGAATATAATACTAGTTAAATGTAACACATTATAAAATACACTTTATAAAGTTTGAAGAGGATTTAACATTTTCATAAGTGACATCACATCACATGGATTGAATAATTTTATTTTGGTGGTCCAATTCAGCAACAAGACCATGAGAAGATTCCTTCAAATGGCTTACTTTCAAGGGAACAATGTCCATTTTTCACTCCCGATTAGGACACTATCCAAACACGTTTATTTCAATATGAAAATGACCAAAGTAATAATATACACAAATACACACTAAATTGTTTTGGTATAAGGTAGTAATTTTGAACCATACTAAATTTAAATTGTACCAAACCTTAGCATTCAGGGGTTAGTGTATGGTCTCTCCTAGGATCATGACAATAGTTATAGACCAAGTAGTTGTTTTGGACCCATTGCATTGACCCAAGCTGTTGAGGGCTAAGGCTGCCGTTGCCGCCGGATGGCGAGGCGGAGGGTGGTTTGCATGTGGTGGAGGTTTCATTGGTGCAACCTTGAAGTTTGAAGTTTGTATATTTACCAATGAAGGGTTGGTATTTATAATCAGCTTTGTATTTTCCATCTTCTGTGGCCCATGAAGATGCATCCCATATTGATCCGTACACATACATTGGTCTTGAAGGGAATGTTGCATCACTCTTCCTAGGATAACTCCTCACTGGGACATCATCCACTAAAAATCTGCACATAATGTTTTCCTTTATAAGACAAAGTAGTAAGTATAAGCAACAAAATTTTATCATGATTAGTATTCTCTAGTGGAAAATATTCTTAGTCCCTGGGTATTATTATATTCTGTTTGGTTTATTCAAGTATAAATTACCACATTTGATAGGAAGGGATGAATGAAAGAGTTCTATTTTTTTTGGTACATCGGAAATAAAAAACAAAAAGAAACAAAAACATAGGGGAAAGATCAATGTGTAGGATGAACAGTGCTCCTGTAGGTGGAGAATCTCAGATTCTTAAGTCCACATGAAGGTCCTAACTAAGTTTACATCTATGTAAATATGTTAAAACCAAACATCTCAAGTATTCCTAAGCAACCCACAAATACTATGAAGTACTCGATATTTGTGGCTCCCTACTCTTCCTATATGAGACTTCCGAGTGGTTATAGGAAATGGGACCACATTCGATTATGGTATAAAATATGTTCAAATTGGTAAAATTATGAGCATTGTGGTAGGATAGTGCATGATAAAAATATTACATGATCTCATTGGGTTTCCACAGAATAGCATAGTTGTGAAAATCTTGTGTAGGGTCAAACCAAAGGTGAAACTGCATCTCTCTTCCTATGTTTCTATCTCCACTTCCTCTGATGAACACATTTGTCTGCAATATATATGGCTTATTTGGTGTGGTACCAAGGAACTCAATGTCAATTTCGTCATGGTTTCCTGGGTAGACTTGGTTGTTTGAAAGCTACAAAATTTTCAATAAAAGAACAAAGTAAAGTAATGATGAATTGCAAATGAAAAAAGGGTATACTCAATTTTCAATATTTGTTTAAGTTATAGAGTATTCCTCACGTAGAGACATGTAATGACTCCTGCAGTATAACCTTGTTGAAGCTTAATTGCAGCACCAAAGTATCCAGATTGATAAGAGTGAAGTGACTTGAATCCACTCCCTATGTTTCAAAAAAGTGATAGTAAAGAGTATGCAACACAACAAAGTAGAAGTAGTGAAAGAATGTGAAGTGCATATTTAGGCAGAAAAGTTACTACATAAGTCTAATAGTTGACCTATTGTTGAGGATAATTGGAAAGACTAATGGATCTATTCCACTCTATTTTTTGATGTCTAAATTTGTTCTTTTACTTGGTTTATTCAAACCAGTCCAATGGACCAATCATTTTATTAGCTATAAGTTTTAATAAATCTTAAATGAAGAAGTATATATAAGTGTGACATTTAACTACATTTTATTTGTACAATTCAGTTTAGTTGTTAACTCCTACAACTTTTATGTTTGGAAAAGAAATAAGTACTCAATATTTTCTACTCAACCTTCTTTTCCTACTATGGAAGTTGTAAGGATTGATAATCAAATTGAGTTGTAAAAATAACATAATTATGAAAATGAGAGTTTGTGTGAAAGTGTAATATTTACATTAGAATAAAGTATCTCTTCGTATCATGAGATAATTTGTCTCCTCCCATCAATAAAAATATAACATGTGTATTTTTTTGTTTAGTTTTAGAAATATTTTTATAGAAAATAATTAAATATAACACATGTCAAGATTTTAGAGGTCGGAGGAGATAAATTATCATGTTTACCAGAAGATACTTTATTCTCTATTTACATACCTGAGTTTGAATCAAGCCAGATTGTTAATGAGCCCTGGTCAAGTTTCTGATGCTGAGGTCCCCATAGGTTACTAAATCCTTGACCAAAGCTAACAGGACTAACATTGGAACTAGGGTAGTAGCCAGGTGAAGGTGGACCCTTGGCACTAGTAGTAGAACAAATTATGAGTGAGAATGTAAGAAGAGTGAAGAGATGAGCCATACAAAAGAGAGAATAAAGTTATGATGGCTTGTAGTAACCAAAGTAACTGATAAAATTCAGTGTAGGGTAGTAGAAAATCAGAGGTATAGTTGTTCAAAGAGTGTGGCTACACAAGTTGATATATATAGGGAATTTGAAGGGCCTACAGTACCAAAGGGAGTGATAACTTCATTGGTTGAAGTTTATATTAGGGAGCAAAAGTTTACTATATTTGTGATAATAAACAAGAAGGGGTAGTGGTAAAGAAACGAATTGGTTTGTTTTTTATTTTATCTTATGATGTGATTTGGTTATATATGATAATGTGACAGAAATAGTTTAAGATATTTATGGCTGGCCTTACCAAATCTTGAACATTATCGTATAAAACTTCCACAAGATATATATTAAAGAGAAAAACGTAGGGAACTTATATACCTAAAGTTTTATTTGTGAAAGGACAGCCTCTTAATGAAACATTAATGAGAGTTTTCTTGTGATACTTTCTCATTTGTATTCAATATTTTCTTACAAATATACTACCCATTTTAAGGTTTTTAGCCTATCAAAGTAATTTAGGTTAATATAAAAATGAAATGTCACAAAATGTTACTTTGTTTATTAATGACTGATTTACAAATAACATATTTCACTTTATTGTGGATAACAAGATTTAATATAAGAATATATCATTATTCTTTTAGTATAGTATATAAGGGTAAGAGTTAACCTTATGAGACTTCAAAATACACAGAGACCTTAGATATAGTTGATGAATGCATGTAGGTGCACATTATTTTTTGTATAAGTTCAAATTTAATAATAAGTGGATTGGTTTTTAGTCAACACTTATTGTAAGCTACTTGAAGTGGAAAACTTGATTGTATTTGTATTATTGTAGTTCAAATTTAATAATAGTTAGGATAGATTTTTAGACAACATTTATTGATCAACTTGAAGATTAGCCTAGAACCACAACAACTCATTCAAAATAATTTAAAATAAGCACTATAATTTATCAAACCAGTGTATACTGAAAGGAAGTTGACAAATTTTCCAGCACTTTGTCATGAAATCTCTATCTAACTCAGGGGTTTGATTTAGTCATAAACCATAGGGTCCCTTAATAAATAAAGACTAGACTATAAACAGCACAAAAATGTTTATGTTGTGCATCAAATACCAAACAGTGTATAGAACAAAAAGTTTTTGTGACTCAGTCATTTGTCCTGTCAAGGTTCTAGTTCATTTGCAAACCAAATGGACCCCGGCACATAGTTAATTCACCTTCATTTTAGTGATTTCGATCTATAGCCACTCCTACCCGAACTACTAGGATAAAGATTTGGTTTGTTATTAATATCTAACCATTGAAAATATATTTAAATATGAGAGTTTTGTCACCTTTATACTTAAATTCGAATTAGTTTACACCTCTTTTGATAACTCAACCTTTTCTTTTTAATTAAATTGGAGTTTTACTTATAAAATTAATTGACCACTTTGTAGTAACAACTCTAATACCTTATCATTAATGAACTCTACCAAAATTTAAATATCAAGGTTCGATATTTAAAAGAAACACTTGTTCGTAGACTCAATTATCCGAAAAGGGTCGAGAAAATATAATGTCAAAACAAAAAAAACACATAGAGCTATATAATTATATAGACGTACTTATCTACAAAGAAAAGAAAACTCAACGCGTTTGTTGCACACATCTTCTTGTACATGGTGGATGCATCTTCCATATGTTTCGCAGTTTTGTTTCCACGATTTATGGTTCAAAATAAATTATCAATCCTTTTCTTGCATGCAAACATTAATGTCTTCATATATTGGTAAAGTCTACATTGATCATGTGAGTGGTGAGATCTCTAGCTATATGGCTTCCCTGTCTGCATATATTGTATGTATTACATATAATAATGTTTGCATTTGCGTTGTTGAATCCTACCAACATTTTATTGTACTCATATAGATTGTGTTCAAAAGCATTATTAAATTTCAAAAATGAGCATTCTTGAATTATAAGTCTAGCATATTCCTTGTTATTCATTATTATTATTATGATAGCGAAATTATGGATTGTACTGAATTTAATGGAGCATTTTAGAGTAAATAGTGATTTTATGTGCAAGAGTATAGTCATTCGTCACTATCTGAAATATAGAAATTGGAGTTTAGTCCCTTGAACCATCAATCAATTCAGTCCTCTATTAAAGATTCATTTGATTGGTGTGATTCACTTTGATTAACGAGATACACTTTTAAAAGATTAAACATGTAAATTTCTATATCTAAGGGACTAAAGTGTTCAATAACTAGATTATGATGGATCAAAATAACTACGTTATCATGCATCTCATGCAAATAATTTTAGGGACCAATCATGTGATATGTGTTTCAAATTTCACAAACCCGCAAACAACGTAAAATGGAATCCCACATGATCATTAAAAAGAGCAGCACTTTCTGTGTTATTGTGTTTTTATCTTCAATGGCTTAAACAAAATGGAAATACTCACGGATCGAGCTGCATAAATTCAAAGACATATGCCCCATAGAATTAATTGGTTTATTAAATTGAGAGGAAAATAAATCATTAATTTTAGAATTAAGTTAAATATGATTTTGTTCTCTATAAATTTATTGTGTTTTACTTTTACACCAATAACTATATTTTAATCTTACTAAGTATGGTCAATTTCATAAATCCAACAATGTCATAATGTTTCTTATATATCATGTCTATTACCAAATATTAATCTCTAATTTTTCATAATGGTTTTGTATATGATTTTCCTTGACCCACCTCATACCTCTAGAAATTGGACTAAACTCAATTTAATATAGTCTACTTACTAAGGTATCTAACACTATCATCCTTAAATCTTCAAACAACAATTCTAGCATCTTTTTTGCATTAAGAGCTACCTCAACTTTTTCTCTAATACATGTATTTCTAATCAAATATTGTCTAATGTGTCAACTGATCCGACACAATATTTTTATCTCTGCTATATTGAGTTTATTATATTGTGAACATCTTACTGCATATCATATAATTTTATGATCAAATTTCCATTTAAGGATGAACGACATATGAAACACTCTGTCATTTCATGCACCTCGGATGAATCTCATAGTTTTCATATCTCCCTATTTTCCACTTGTGTTGTAGATTGACCTAAAATATTTAAATCTAGTGACATGTGGTATGATAAGATATCCATTTTTTGCACCTAAATATACTTTGTCTTATTACTTCGACTTATACAAAAATCATGTGTTTCTAATGTTTGACTTCACATTATTACCTTCCTATTTAATTCATCTCTCACTACCCAACTATAGTAATACCAATGTAAACACGTAAAAGCTTAATGTTGATCCTTAGTGTAGTCTTATACCAATAAGGAACTATTTTGATTTCCAATCTTATGTTCTCACACCACTCTTAACCCATAATACATATATTAATTGCTCGAATGTAGGCAATCCAAAATTTACGTGTATATGTTTTTTATCTCTTTGACACCTCTCCATCGATTGTTGCGAAAGTATATAACTTCTATATAGTCAATTTCCTTGGTCAATTATCATCTCCCATAACTTCATACTATGGCCCATGAGCTTAACTCCCTATAATTTACATAGTTGTACATCTCCCATGTTATAATAAATAGGGGTTAAAATAATTCTTCTTCACTCGTCTAGCATCTTCTTAATCCTCATAATCTAATTAAACAACTTTATGAGCCAACTAATGTCTTACTTTCCTAGAACATTCCAAGCATCAACATGTATATTATCTGGTCCAATTACTTGTGTTATTCTTTATATTTTTCAAAGCTTCTTTCATCTCTAACTCTCGAATTTTACAATGAAAAGTATAGTTTTGTTCAAATATTGGTGTTTAACAATGTTATGAGGACTAGACAGTCTCACCACTGATCGAATTTGCAAAGGACCATGGTTCACACACTTATCTAAACTAGGGTTGGACCACTTTGGACTCTAAATTTTTTGGCCACACCATGTTAAATCAAGTTAACCCAAGAAGGTAATCAGAGAATTCACTTAAAACTAAAAAAATCGAAAGGATGCTACTCAATTGTTCTACCTCATCTAAGTCCAAAAAATGGAGAGTACCTACTCCAATATAATTATACATAATTATTAATTATATAATTATGAATTTTTTTATAATTATATATTTATGAATAATTATTAATTATATATAATGCCATTGGGTTCGATCAAACGATTTAATTGGTTAAACATGTTACATCTTATATGGTTTTATAAGTTGATATTTGGTCTATTAGAATACAAAAAATCACAATCATCATTGAAAAACTTGTGGATATAATTCTTATATACCTTAATATCTTTATCTTTCACAATAGTGATGGAAAATCACATGTGATGATGTTGCTAACACTCACATGTAAAATGTGTTATACTAATTGATGAAAAGACTAATTGTGGTATTGATACATCATGAACATAGATTAAAACCAAATAATAAACTAAAGTTTGTACTAAAAACTAAGAAAAATTGAAAGACTAAAATCAAAGTTGCTCATATTTATAAACACTAAAAAATATATTTATGAAATCTTAAAATGTGCTCAAGTACACCAATCCTAAACTAATTTTTCCAATATAAAAGCACCATAGACCAATACATTATTTATGAGGATGATGAGATTGCACTAGAAAGCATGTCTTTATTTTAAGCTTGTTTCAATATGTAAATAGTCTTGTGATTTATCCAATAATCTATGGTCATGACATGATCATTTTGTTCCTCCAAGTTAGGCATAGGTCTTAATTTCCAAAATGGCAAAGAGGAAACATGATAAGGATTAATTATATATATTATAATATAAGACAAGTGGTTGGGTTGCATCTTTGTAAGATCTAATGTTATTGCATGTTTTATAATTCTACCAAACAATGCTATAACAAAATTGATTTTCCATCAAAATCATCATATAACCTGAAGTGTTAAAATAGAGTTGGCATAACATGCCAATAAATTTACAGGCTTATATAAATAAGAATTAGACCTGAAACTATTTTGTTTGGACTTGATAAGCCCAAACTTGGATGGGCCAAAAAAGCCCACTTGTTCATCTTTAAATAAAGTTCTACCACCTAATTTAAGCATCCACTTTTTCAGCCTAGATTGTTTTTCCTCAGCTTCTATCTGGTTTTTTCAACTCCATGATAAAATGTAGCTTTTGCATCGGTAGAAGCTTTCATGTTGATTTTTGCTACAAACTTACTTTACTTCAAATTCAATTTTAATCAAAAACAATTTTTCAAAATCAAATTTATACTAAATCAATTTTTACAAATGACCCCTTTTAATTCTTTGGCTAAATTAGATTTAATTGACAATTTGTTGTATGATCAAGGTATTTTCTAACCTTATAGATAATCTCTCCCAACATATATCATTTATAAAA
Source organism: Lupinus angustifolius (assembly GCF_001865875.1). Classification (NCBI taxonomy): domain Eukaryota; kingdom Viridiplantae; phylum Streptophyta; class Magnoliopsida; order Fabales; family Fabaceae; genus Lupinus; species Lupinus angustifolius. The sequence continues at coordinate 30,166,965 of NC_032014.1, forward strand.
ATCGAATTTGTGACCTTGAAGTTAGTATGATACCTGATGATTCAACGATATCTTACACCACTTCTTAAACAATATTGTACTTATAAGAGGATTAAGATGGTGTATAACTCATTAAATTGTTTGCTTCATTTAGTAAAAAATAGATGAAAATAAAATGATGCCAAAAAGGTTATATGACTTGGATACGCCTCTCCAATAATCCATTATTATGTTTCAAGTGGCATGTTGCTGCAAGTAAGAGGAAAAGCAATGTTGTATTTAATACACATGAATATA
>NC_032014.1:30167340-30255786 GCF_001865875.1 Lupinus angustifolius
ATATATATTATGTGACGGTCCATTTTGGTTCTGAATATATTGATCATCGTATACGCCACTCACAATTATATCTTACACCTTGAATGGGAAATCTTCAATAAATACAAAATGGGTTTATGAGTTATATAGAGAAACACTGAAGATTGGGTTACACTCATCGTTTATCTCATTCAGATTTAGTCAAAATTGCGTGCACTTTTATTCAAGGCACCACTATCATATCTTACACGCAACGCTTTCTAAAGCCCCTCCTTTTACAAGCTTCACAAATAAAGTATATACAAAATAGTTAAAATTAGAATAAGCGTAAAATATAGTTGTGCATCCTTTTTAAAAGTGTGGATATTAAGTAGGGATGAAAATAAAAATCGAACTCCCAAACCCAACTCGATTTTAATGGAAAAAATTTAATGTAATTGAGCTAGGGTTCAAGTTTTACCCAATTCAACTTTTGGGTTCGAGTTTAATACAATTGATACCCTATTTTGAACTTCCCCGAACCCGATTAATATATTTATAATTATAATATTCCATATAAATAATATATAAAACCTATGTATATATTAATTTGATATATATATATATATCAGTTATGTTTTTATCAGGTTTGAAGTTACCTAAAATCTGACGAATTCGAGGATAATATATTGTTTTGCTTAACTCGGGTTTATGTTTTGAATTTTAAGGTTGAGTAAATATAAATACAACCCAATCTACCTGTTGTCATTCCTAGTGTTAAGTCTAACGTGTAATTTAAAGAATAAATTTTCATAGCAATTGATGAAAAACTCTCTTTTGTTCCATAAAACATTTCCCCGTCTAAATATTAATGGAGCAATTATGAATCATGTCTTCATCAAAGAAAAAGAATAAAATCATCACATCATTATTAATGTAGCATTTAAAATGAGACTTTCCTCCTCTCAAAGTCCACCGCAAATCCATCAACTAGAGACTTTCGTTAAACTTAATATTAATTATTTTTAGATGATATTTGGATTGATAAAATTGTTATTTTATTTGGAATTAAGTTAATTTCATTTTATTTGAACTTATGTATAATTTATATATCTTGTTATTGTTATATAGTTTTACTAACAAAATATTGGTCTAGTGGTGAAAAACTTTACTGGATTCTTACAAGACAAAAAAAGTCAATGATTGAAGTCCTGATGAAAACATTTCTTAAGAACGACAATCACATACTTTAAAATGAATTAGTTCCTTACCAAAAGGTGATAGAATACCTTCGGTAGTACAAAAAATTATCATATCATTTTAAATAATTTATGTTTATATAATAAATTATTTGGAGTGACTCATATTTGAATTAGACCAATCTATATCATCCTAAACTATTACATGATATCAGAATTGTGTCATCCTCCATGATATATTTGGTCTTAATTCTTTTAAATATTTTTTTTACTTTTAATTTAATTGACAAATAATCTCACACTATTTTTAATTTTCATACTTAATTTGTTTAAATTTCAGTATATAATTAACATAAATAACCCCTACTAGTTTAATTTTGATATTAAACCTAAAGTAGTTATTTTAAGGTATTGGTATTTGGTAGGTAGGTTTATTCTTTACAAAAAATAGTACTAACATGAAAAGTAGTGGAAACTGTTAACCCTCTCATACTCAACCCTTTCCATTATTCTAGCCAAGTTGGTGACCAAAGCAATTTTGATACAAAGCAAGTACTATAAATTCATAACCATTATCACACATTGTTCAAGAAAAACAAACAACATGGTATCATTATCATTATCTAGTATTCTCAAAATGTGTGTGTCTTTTCTTATGTTGTTTTCTCTAATATTTGTTTCAACTTCCATGTCTGCTCCTAGTTATTCCACTAACAATGACCTTCATTTTTCTTCAACTGCTTCTCTTCCTAAACTACAAGCAGAAAAACTCATTAGAGGGCTTAATCTATTCCCAAAATATAGCATTAATACACCACTCAGTGACCCTTATTTTGTTCCTGGAAAGATTGTGGAGAAGAAGTTTAGTTTCCTTAACTTTGATGATTCTTTAGGACCTTCTGTTCAAGAATTTGGTCACCATGCAGGATATTATCCACTTCCTCAATCAAAGGCTGCAAGGTAAACAAGTAAACTTCATTGTTCTTTTGAAATTAACTCTTATAGTTTTTATACATTAATGTATATTAAATGGTAAAAATGTATATTGTTGGTACAAGATCATCCATTAATTATTTGTTAAATGGGGTTTTGCTATTTTTTGTAACTTAATTTTCCAACCATGTTCACCATGATTATCATGAAGAGAGAAAGAATTGTTTTCTGTGATGTTAAGGGGTTGTTTAGTTTGTTTACTGCTCTATTTAGTTAGGTGGAAAACTTGATAAATTGAAATAAAAGTGCTAAGAAGATTTTAACTTGTAATTGAAGCTATGTCATGAATTGAATAAATGTGCAACAAAATATTCTGTAAGTGATTAAAGTCAAATAATTGTTGCACCCCTTTATTCTGTTTTTCCTTTAAACAAAAAGCTGTGATTTGAATCCTGGTTTTTGCTCAATTTAAAATCATTTCTAGTTTTCATTTCTAAGTAACTAAAGGTACTCTCTTTTTTATGTTTGATACTACACATGTATGCTATCATTGCAACTACTATAATTTTACAAGGTTATATCAGTGTGCATGAATCTCATTCAACTTAATAATGTAGTTGCAGCCTTGTTTACTCATTGATAAATTTGAACTTTATCTTTTAGTAATTAGGAACATGTGGTCCTTTATATCCAACCATTGAGTAATCTTTTTGTCTATAATTTGCAGGATGTTCTACTTTTTCTTTGAATCTAGGAACAGTAAAGATGACCCTGTTGTTATTTGGTTGACCGGAGGACCAGGTTGTAGTAGTGAACTTGCTTTGTTTTATGAGAATGGTCCTTTTCAATTTTCCAAGAACTTGTCTCTTGTATGGAATGATTATGGTTGGGACAAGGTAACTATCAATTCCCTTTGCCCTTTTTCTTTGTCTATCCATGTTGTTACTTTAGTTCCTACTTTCATATAATCATGTTAATAACCAATCCAAAAGTTTTCTCTGTTTTGTTATGGTGATTACATGCAGAAAAAATAAGTGTAGTAAAAGTTAACAATGTTATTGTGTATATCACTGTCTATGGCTTAAATAGAAAATCAAGGTATTTCAACTACTTTGTTTTCTTATTAGCATATTAATAAGGTTTTTTCTCCTTTTGTAGGCATCAAATATATTATTTGTAGACCAACCTACTGGTACAGGTTTCAGCTATACTTCCGATGATAACGATATTCGTCATGATGAAGAGGGTGTTAGTAATGATTTGTACGATTTCTTACAGGTAATTCAATATGATAAGTGATTAAAGAAAATTGGGTCATTATAAATTCAAAATCAAATTCAATAACTCATCAATTTATTCAACCACATTATTATGCACAGATTAAAAATATTGCATGGTATACACATTTTTAAATTACATGCAATGTGTTAAACTCTGCCCTAAGCCAATCTTACCTAGTAAAATTAAGGCTTAATTATTGTTAATGTTAAACTCTGCCATTTAGCATTATATAACATATACTTTGACCGACCACAGGCATTTTTCAAGGAGCACCCTCAGTTTCTCAAGAATGATTTCTTTATTACTGGAGAATCATATGCCGGACATTACATTCCAGCTCTTGCATCCAGGGTACACCAAGGAAACAAAGCAAAACAAGGAGTTCATATAAATCTCAAGGTCTTAAATTATCTCATATTTCATATTATTAATTAATTGATTTATCTTAATCATATTGATTATTTGATCCATATTATAAACAGGGTTTTGCTATTGGTAATGGCTTAACCAATCCTGAAATCCAATACCAAGCATATACAGATTATGCATTAGACAGAGGAATAATAAGAAAAGCTGATTATAACAGTATCAACAAGTTGCTTCCAGCATGTCAAAAAGCCATAAAAACTTGTGGTATAACTTCCCTAGTTCTTTTCCTTTTTCACACATCAATTTCTTAGTCCTAGGATTTGGTCTTAGAAAAAGAAAAGACACATGGAAGAAAATTTTACCAATTTATGGCACTTGCAACATGTTATTGTCATACAATGATTTGTGTTTCAATTTTCAGGCACTGAAGGTGGAGATACATGTGTATCTTCCATGTATGTTTGCAATGACATATTCAACCAGATCATGTCCATTGCTGGTAACATTAATGTAAGATATCATAAAAGAAAATAATGTGACAAAGATTATATGAAAATAAACTAAAAAAGTAGTTCAGGTTTGCATAGACTTATGAGTTATGTTATTCTAACTGCAGTACTATGACATTAGAAAGAAATGTGAGGGAGATTTGTGTTATGACTTCTCCAATGTGGAGAAATTCTTAAACAAGAAGACAGTGAGGGATGCATTAGGTGTTGGGGACTTGGACTTTGTTTCATGCAGTAGCACAGTATATGATGCCATGATGCAAGATTGGATGAGAAATCTAGAAGTGGGTATTCCAGCTCTTCTCGAGGACGGAATCAAGGTGCTTGTCTACGCCGGAGAAGAAGATCTCATATGCAATTGGCTCGGTAAGCCTACACTCTACTCAATCAATCTGTTTGTGTTAAAAAGTTAAATGTCAGCTAGAAAATTAGCATCACTAATGTGTTTTCATTTGGCAGGGAATTCAAGGTGGGTTCATGCTATGGAGTGGTCGGGTCGAAAAGAGTTCGGGGCATCTCCAACAGTCCCATTTTTAGTTGATGGTGCAGAAGCAGGAGAGCTGAAAAGCCATGGACCTCTAACTTTCCTCAAGGTTTGTGTTCAGATATGTGTATTATTTGTTCTGACAATGATAATTCAACTTTTGATAACTTTATTTTGTGAAAATAACAGGTAAATGAGGCTGGACACATGGTCCCTATGGACCAACCAAAAGCTGCACTTCAGATGCTAAGAAGTTGGACACAAGGGAAGTTGGCTATGACAAGGAGTGGAGATAATGTCTCTCCTAATTGATGCACTGAGAACAAAACCAAAACCAGTCTCTTTTTATCAAGAGTATGCAAAAAAATCATGGTCTTTATGAAGCTGTTCTTGTGTACATGGTTCAGTGTCAAATATTGGGAGGGTGGAATATATTTTATGAAGCTGTTCTCAAATTCTTTCTTGGTCTTTATGCTTCTACTACCCTTAAAACTATGCATAGAAGGGTATGCAAAAAAATCATGTAAAACTCTGTACTTGATTTTCAAACATATTTAAATTCCTAAACAACTAAATCCTCAGCATGATCCCTACTAAATGAAAAGGCGTTTGTCGTTCGTTTTTTTTCTGTAATAAATTGGCAATAAAATATGGTATAAAAAATCACAAAGAGATGTATATTGATGGAAGGAGAAAATATGAAAAACAAAGCAACAGACAATCAAAGTAAAATAACTTGTATTTTTGTTATACTCTAGTGCAAAATAATTTGCAATCCAACTTTTCACCTCGGTTTATACCGATACTCTACTCAAACAAGCAGATTCTGACTTTTCACCAAACTATCACAAACATGAGCAGAGTATAGGGATATAAATGATAAAACTGAGACATAAAGCTCTGTAACTATGAACTATATGGTGATCTATGTTTTATAGAATTCTTTCAAAACCTCAATTGCAGGCCGAAATCCCGAGCTCAAAGGAACAGCTGATGTAACTCTTATATTCTGTGCATTGCAATTCAGTGGTTTGGATAGAGTCATTGTGAACATCTCTCCCTCCAGAATTTCATTTACAACCACACCTGCAGCACAAAAAGCAAACAACAACAAAAAGGATTAGTTAAATGCCAAATGCTACTGCATTTCATTGATGGCATTGCCAAGCTGATTTAAACAAAGGTACAAAGTTGGATGCAGAACAACAAGAAAATAATTCACGTGATGCAGTATACTCACGATTGTGGTTACTGCGATCACAAAATAATTCACTGCAATTCGCATCGCAATAAACTACAACCGTGATTGTAATCTGACCACAACCATAATCACAATCATGCAGCTTTTTTGGGACAACATATCAAGGGAGCATAGACACTTCATAATAGCCATCATGTCTTATCAGACATTATCCATATGGAACACTCCTAAGCATGTTCTTTACATTTTATAGTATTTTACTGTACACGTGTAATCTGTGTTGCATTTGTATCTATATGTGCTTCAATGGCAAATAACACTTTGATTTTTATTTGGTCTCACACATTATTTTATAATTTATTACAACTCCCCATAGAATAAAAACAACATATATATTTTTCTCAGGCAAACAAACATCGTTCTTATTCTTATTTGGTCCACAAAATCAATTTTTTTCCACAACATCTACCTCTCTCTTCACTTTCTCTTGGCCAAGAACAACCAAGAATTTTTCTTATTTAAGAACACAAGTCAGAAAATAATAATGATATAATGGAGAACATAATAAGAATGTTATTATTCCGTTAAGAACAACCATCGTTTGCTCCAACCTATCTATGGCCATTGAATCTTTAAGAAACCCCAAAATGAAAATAAGAAATTACCAGATAAAGGGTGAAGCCTAGCAAAGTCAAAAAACTGATCCGCAGAGCATCCAAAGAGAACCTTAGCAATCCTATCGAAACAGATAACAGTGATAACCTCCATATCTGTTGCAACTGACATCTTCAAAAAACAAACAAAGAAACAAAAAAATCAACTTTATCATTCACATGTTATAAAACCAGAAAAACAAGACACCCCATTTTGTTATAGAGTGGTAAATTCACCAGGATTCGAAAGAGTCGTTTGTTGTTGTTGGTGTGGCAGAATTTGCAGAGAAAAGAAGGGGCATTGTTATTGCTTGTGGTGGAAAGAGTTCTTTCACAAATGGAGCAGACTCTATAACACAAATTGGTGTGGTCTATGGCTAAGATTGTGCAGGTTAGTTTTGTTGCTGTGTTTTCTGCTTTATTATCACCTTCTTCTTCTTCTTCTTCTTCCATCTTATTCACATTCTTTCCTCTGATCCCCCATGCTTATGTTAATTTATCTAGGTACATTGAAATTCCACGTGCACCCCCTTGTATTAGATTTTTTATTTATTTTTTGGGCAACAATGGTTTTTTTATTACTATAATTTGTACAAAGATATTTTGCATCATTAAATAATAAGGTTTGAGTATCATTTTATGTATTTTTTATTGAATTAGGACTTTTTAGCACGGCTTGACTGAACTATTTTATATTTGGGTTTGGGTCAAACTTACCCAGATTTACTCGGGCGAGTTCGGGCTACCAGTTTTACTTATTTGTTTTAATCTTTTTTGGGCTTTTGGCTTGGTAATTAACACTAAATGAAAATTTATAATAAAAAATAGATAATAAGTTTACGTTATTGTGTATTTAATTATATTTAACTTTTACCACAAAAACATAATAAAGAAAATAACGTTTACAACAAAACGAAAATCAACATAAATTGTTTATCATAGAACTCCACACAACCAAATTTAAAATAATAGTTCATAATGAAAGTAATGACAAAGAACACACAAAAAATAATATTTTTATAGTATCCAAATGTTTATATATTGAAGTGAAATTACAAATTATATTGTGTGTCAGAGAGTGAGAGTCCAATAGAAATAAAAGATATAATAAAACAGTTATGTTAAAAATCATACACGTTGACTTAACATCACGTCTTAATTCAAACATAAGGAATTAGATCTATAAGTTTGGTTACATTTGGCGTAACAAATATGTTAAAAAAGTTAAACGATACATATTTTTTTTAAATAGATTAAATATGTTAAAAATCTTAAAAAAATATTTTTTAGTTTATGCGGGCTGACTCGCCACAACCCGCAACCTGCTTCGCGCTACAATTTGATATGCATAAATTGTATCCGGGCTTTTTAGCCCGAACTCGATGTGGGCTAGCCCGAACTCGTCTGGGTAGCCCGTTTTGACACCTCTAGGGTCAACATTACCCAACCATATATGTTCGTTTGGTTTGGTCCGATCAAAATCGGACCAAGTCGGATCTCATTAGATTTATGGTTGAGTTCGAATTTAAAAATTAAATCATGTCAATATTTAGGTTGGGTAGAGAACAAATATGACCTGATTCGAACTCGACACATGGTTATTCACTCATAATGTTTAACCATGTTTATAGTCAATTATGTATAGAGTAATGATATTTATTTGATCAAAAGTATCATTGATTATCTAATATTTTTATCATATATTCATGACTAATAATATATATACATTTATCATTTTATATGTCAAATTTCATATTTATAATAATAAATAATATTCAGAAGACTTTATCAAGAAGGAATATGCATTATATTTAATCGAATCTAGGTTCCTATTTAAAGGCTCACCCGTTTGACATTTAAGGTCGAATTAGCTTTGAGTTTAGGGTCAGGTTCGATTCGAGTTCAAAAAAATGACATGATAAGCATTTAGGGTCGGATAAGAAACAAACCTTACTCAGCCCAACCCGACTCATACTTACCCCTATTAAATAATAATATTAAAGTAAGAGGGCGAGTTTAGCAAAACGATTAGAGGCTCAAATCTCATAAATAACATCTCCTCACTTGAAGGTAGTGGGTCTCCTTTTCCTGAAAATGGTAACTAAATCATGTAGATTTGAGCATGGGTATTAAACCCGAAGCTAAATATTGATCGATTTATTTTTTTAACTTGAACTTGGTATTAAACTTGAAGCTAACCCGATCTCAAATATTGGTCGTACAAACATTTGAACCTGAACCTGAACCATAGACATAAAGTCTTATTAATATTACTTTTTATTATGAATATACAATTTAACATATAAAATAATATGTTTGGTTGATCATGTATATATGGTGAAAATTAGAGAATCAATAATAATTAAGTCCAAAAAGATGTCATGATTGATGAAACCTAACTATATTCAAAATGATAAAAATCGGCTCAAACCAAATAAGCTAGTGATTAAGGTCGGATATTGCAGAATCCTAATGTGATAATAACAATGGTTCAGCTCTAGACTTGTCAATGAGTAGCTTCAAATACTAAGACTTAAAGTTGGGAAACAGTAACAGTCTCTTATATCCAATTGTGGTGCAAATTGTAGCTCTCTCTGTCCCATTTGAAGAGACTCTTGTACTTGCAGAACATTAACAAAGAATACTAGTTCTTGAAGATTTATGTACAACGTCTAAGACTATTGCTTCTTTCAACTTCACATCCTGACCCAACATATTAACACATTTCCCAATACATATAAGGACCAAAATATATTTTGAGATGTAGATCTCGGAATGTATTGTATTTTTTTAAAATAAAACATTTTAATTAGATAACGTCAAAAACATTATTTGCAACTTGGTATTTGCATGAGGTGAGTGATTGATTTGTTGTTTTTCCTTTGACCATGGCTACAGGAAATAAATACAGTGACAAACACAACAATCTGGCCTTCACTATTACAAATTACAATTAAGTTTCAAAATCATCAAAATTAAGTTTCAAAACCATCAAAATTACAATTTGAAACACAATATATACTAGTAATAAAGAAATGAGAGGGGATAAGAAAGCTTGACCCAAAAGATGTACGTAAATATTGAAGGCATGGGAGTTGCAGGTTTGAGTGTTTGACTGACAATGCTTCTATGTTGCATGAATGGAGATCTTGTGTTACACTTTCTGTTTTTGTCTTAAACCAATTAAAAAATATCACTTAATTAAAATAAAGTTGCGGAACAATAGGATAGAACTAATTTTCATTGATTTCTAGATTAGTGGTTCTAGTTTAATGTTATTAAGTTATTATTACTATAATGCATTCACAATCAGAGACTACACAACTTCTTTTCTAGCTTAGTTTTCCAACAGCTTTTGGTTTAGCCTCATTCATTTTTTTGGTTTAATTCATGACCTAATGTCACTTGTTACATAATATCATGACCTAAAATCATTTGTAGTGATATACTCTACTAGATTATTCAAGACCTAATTCAACCTGTCTCACATCCTATCATACCAGATTGATGTTTCTGCTTTTGAATTGCTTGTCACAACTTTATAGAGCATCACAATATATCACAAGAATACTGAAACATTTTGGTTTCACAAGCAATGCAAGAGACTTAGTCCAATTCATATATTCATATATAGCCCCTAAACCTCATAGCCTCACAGCTATGAGTTTTCCTGAATAAATATATTCATATCTATATTACCACCCTTTTAATAATTTCATTTTATAAAAGACTATAATTTGTTTTTGTTTATGTTTATTATGATCTAGGGATATATATATATATCCCATAGTTAAATATTTCCTTAATGTGGAGAACATGATTGGCTTATAATTGTCATATATAGGTAGTGATCAGAGATTAGTGTCACTGTGAAAAAGCACTATATACAGTGATATATCCAGCAATAAAGTGAGAATAAAGATGCAGGTATTATATATAGCTAATTACAAAAGCTAGCATATCTTCATAGATTCTTGCCTACCGACGGAGACTAATTTACGTACTTTAATCTATCTATAAATTAAACTTTATTTTATGGATAATATATATATATATATATATATAATTTTTTTATACGAGAATGACCTTTTTTATAGGCATATATATTTAGTATTTATTACGATTGAGATTCAAATTCTCAACTTTTTTTACTTCTTTCATTAAACTCTTTACCTAAGTCTTATTGCTATGAAAATGACTTTTGTTGTCTTTATTCACTGATTTTTTATTTTTTAACTAATTAAGTTTAACATAAAGAGTTGCTTTCTCCTCCTTATTAGTTTTTTTTGGGTTAATTCCAACTTTGGATATGGCTGGATATGCTTGTACTCTTATTAATATACATTTTCTCTTTGTCAATAAAAAAGTATAGCATATAAAGAAACCGCTTCAGCCCATGAAAAGGAATTATAGTATCAACATATATTACCTTGTTAGACTTAATTTGTTTAAACTTCTTTGACAAGTATGATAATTTAATTACATTAACAAGAAAATTTATACAAATATACACTATAAAAAACTATTTGATCTTGACTAGATAATAGATATGGAACTTCGAACTTGTACATTAGAAAACATTTAATTTAATTCATGGTATATATGTTCCCTTTCCACGCAGATCACAAAAACCTTAATAAAATAAATTGCCCTGATTGAAGGTTTATGGTTGTGCCACTACTAAGTCTAAGAGCAAATTGATTAAATATCCTCACATAGCTTTTTTATAAGGGATAATTTTATTAAAGGAGGAAGAGCTAATAACAATTATACAAGACAACCAGCAAGAGAAAACAAATATAGAGAAAACAAAAGGAAACAACTAACCCCAACCAACATAGCAAAAAGCCCTAATAATAACATTCCAAATACAAAATGGGGTTTGAACATTATTCAAACCAAGACATGCATATGACTTGTGTTTACCTTTGATCAATAACTAAGATTTGAATTTTATCTCATCACTAACTCCTTCATACACACATTCTTATTGTTTAAGATGATGCTCTTTCTACGCTTCTAAAGAGACCAAATTTCAGCCATCCAATATATAAAACAAACTTCTTGTAATAGTTGACTCATAATCAGCATAAGATGTTGCAAATAGTGGAACTTTTTGGTAGGAGGTAATACCACAACAAACCCCAACTAACCATATAGAACCTACCATGTTTAATAAAAGAACATACAAGAAAAAAGCTAATCAGTAGTTTTTGGCTAATCTCACACCAAAGACACATTAGATCATTACCAATTTATTGGATTTAGTCAATTCAAACACCTGGTCATGTGAATTTAAGGGCAAATAATCTGACACATAGGAATCAAATATTAAACTTAATTAATGATCCATCATTCTCAGCACTTACCATCTGCAGATAATCATGCAGAGTGGATATACCATTTATAATTAGTTCTGTAACACTTAGTGCATACAAAACCCTTGAAATTAATAGACACAATTATTTATAGAGCTTAATATATATGAATTGTGAGTTTAAACATATTAGATGATCATATATGAACGTTTAATGATTATATATGAATGTTAAATGATACAATAATAATATAAAAATCTATTGATCTTTTTTCTCTCGTGTATATGCACTTTAGTTCAACATGTATAAACTATTATCCAGGCATATGCTGTTTTGTATTTACTATTCAGTTTCAAAAGGTGCACCCACTGCTGCACAATGTTTTTATGACAGCTTAAATAATAATACTACATAATTGTCCATAACTTTATGAACGTTGAGGTGTGCCATAATCATACATGTCTTTTAGTTATATGGATTTTTAGTTAAATAATACATTACAATAGTACTACTACATGGCATTTTAACTTGCGTGCACCCTTTTCAAATAATTTGTTTTTTGCCTTTTAACATGCCATTTTACTTTTGGAGAGTGTAAATGCATTGATTTAACAGTAATATTTAAATATTAAGCAACCCCCACTATAGCGTAGAAATTAAAACCAGGTCAAACTCCATGTTGATCTTGCGTTTGAAAAGAGTCATAATTTTGGTAGCTGTACCCATCACTATATAAAATAGCCCTTGTTTCTTTCTGTGTGTGATTATGTGATTAGAAGAAATCACTTAGTGAGATCCCGAGAATTATTAGGTGGTTGGGGGCGCCAAAGTTGAAGATTATTAGAAAGCTTTCCATCAAAATAGTGGAAAAGTTACCTTCATAATATATATACTACTTCAAAGTGTAGAAATATATCTGATGTGACCGGTGTTTCAAATTACTGATCGCATAACGTGAGGTGGCCGGAATATTGTGGTTATGGTGATTATCACAACTGCATCATACTGCAATTATCGTATGACACTAAATCCCAATGATGCAATTCACTACCGGCTGTAACGCAACTGCATCAGGTCATATCAGACCGCATTCATATCAAAATTATTTTTTTTCTCACAAAATAATTCATATCGCAACAATGACCACAATTACAATAACCACAATTTTGACTGGAATTGCAATCAAAAGACAAGATGTAATGGAACACCAATTGTAATTTAAAACAACATAAACATGTTTGCATTTCATTCATACATCTCTCCTTATCTCTGAAATCATAAAATAAAATAACATTTTCTTCACTGTTTCAAAAACTTGGTGGCTTATTATAAGGCATAAGACTTACCCACAAAAGTCTCATTTGGATTAGAAAATTTAGTGTTTGGAATTTTAGTCTGCTAAAGAAAGAGAGAGATAGAGAAATGGGAAGAGCTCCTTGTTGTGACAAGGCAAATGTGAAGAAAGGACCATGGTCACCAGAAGAAGACTCAAAGCTGAAGAACTACATAGAGAATCATGGAACTGGAGGAAACTGGATAACTCTTCCTCAAAAAGCTGGTTAGTAAGATCACCATTTTATGAAAAATGATCTAATTCAAAACTTTGAAGTTTAAATCTACACATATATCTCTTTGAGATCTCATATTTTATGTACTTTGTTTCTCTCTATATCTTAGATATATAATATTCTGACTCTAATATATGATTAGATCTAAAGAGATGTGGAAAAAGTTGCAGACTAAGATGGCTTAACTATCTTAGGCCCAACATCAAGCATGGAGAATTTTCTGATGAGGAAGACAGAATAATTTGCACCCTTTATGCTAACATTGGAAGCAGGTATATATAACTATAGCTGTTACTTATTAACACCATTTTTATATATGCACTATAGATATATATATCATATATAGCAAGCTAGACCAATAAAAATAGTAGTACTTAGCAAAGCTTTTTCTATATCTATGTTTGACCAACAATATAATCTGAAATTAAAAATATCCAGATATCCATGACATTGATATAGAGTTATGGACATTGTTTTTTTCTCGTTCTCTTCAACCATCAACTATATGCTTGATCCGATGAAAGGTTGATAAAGTCTCTGTCCATATATCTAAAAGGGGTTAAAAGAAAAGGATAACAACATGGGATTTTACCATTATAATTATCTAGAATCTCCTTATATATTTGTCCTGTGATCTTCCACATGCATGCCAACTTTAGATGTAGATAAAGTATCACTACAGATATTTGGTTTGAAGACAAAGGAAACTTGATTAGCATTCTATGACAAGGATAGAACACTTGTATAGGGAAAATGTGTATTTAATATATTAGAAACTAAAAAAATTGAACAAACATCCTCTCTGTTTATGGAGAAACAAATATTTGATTTTACATGTATTTTCAATATCAAAAGTGTTATTACTTTATATATAAATAGGATAAAAATGTCTAATTATATTATTGTTTCCTTTGTTTTTAAAAAAATTGCGCTTTTCAAAGGAAACTTAATATATTATAACACTTGTTAATCATGGTTTATGATATTTTACAGGTGGTCAATTATAGCTTCTCAATTGCAAGGTAGGACTGACAATGATATCAAGAACCACTGGAACACCAAGCTAAAGAAAAAGTTCATGGGGTTGCTTCCTTTTGAATCTCAATATCATCAAAGAAAACCTTCATCCCAATATTTCTCCACTCAACAAAGCCCACCACTTCCTTCTTATTACACCCATGCTTCAACCCTATCTTTCACAGGCCTTGAACCAATTCCTGTTCCTTCAACTAACTCTCTTCCTTTTTACCAAAACCAAGAGTCCTTAGTTAGTGTAAGTCCCATGCAACAATATCATGACCACTACCCTAATAGTCTGCAAGTGTTTGGAAGTGAAGTAAGTACTTGCAGTTCATCTGATGGGAGCTATAGTCAGGTTAAGCAAGAAATGGGTTTTCATAACTACATGCCCAAAGGGTTTGAAGAGTATTGCAGCAATAATAAATTTTTGCTTAGTGATAAGGGCATTAATAATGATGGAAGTGAGGGTTTTAACCAATGGGAAGATAAGCCAAATGGATGTTTTTTTCAACCATTACAAACCCATTTGGATTATGAACTTGAGGTTATTTATAAGCAACTGATTAATAGTAATAGCTGCAATAATGGTTGCTTCAGTGTTGATGAAAACAAGACTGAGGAGAAGGTCATGTATACAACAACTACTACTACTACTGAGTGGAACTGATATTAATGACTGTGACTGCAGCAAGTAGGTTCAGAAAGATATGGGAAAGATTCAGAAAAGACTTTGAGCTTCTTTCTGAATTTCTGTGTTGTTTTGAAAAAAATTAGACAGTTTAAAAGCTTATTTATTAGTATATCTTTGTGCATACCCTCTTCAAATTAAAGTGATGATGTTAGATTTGTGCAAGTACTAGATCATATCTCTCGTCCTATAATGAATCTGATTCTGTGTATTACTGATTATGATTGATTAACAAAAATTATTTAAGTTAAAATTTTATTAATTAAATATTTATCTAGTAAATTACAAGCAGCGATGCATATAATGACAAATTCTTTTGGGAAAGAAGATGTCCTTATTGTCATGGGTGTAAGGTTTAAAGTACAATCCTCCTATCAGACATTAATGTTATGAATTCTATGAAAGAAAGGTATAAAACTTGATTTTGATTATTTAACAGGTTTTTTAACGTGGGCCCGTTGACATATACTAATAATAAGTAGATTCTGATTATGTCATATGATTCCTATCTATTATTTTAGGTATCTTAACATTATATAGTTAATTAGGAAATTCTTTATACTAAGGAAAAATATTAATATATTAATGAACAAAATGTTTATTAGTCCTTGAAATATCATGTGATTATCAAGTCAAAGAAAATGGCTTCCAAAAAAGTCAAAAAGGTTATTATTTCTTTAAATTGTAGTCCAAAATTTGCATTATAGAGTTTATTTCTTTACACGGACAATGTTTGTAATTGTTGTTTCCTTCTTATTCCTGTCAAGTTTAAACTCTATCATTATTAATTTTCTCGGGACTTGTTGCAACTCTCAAAATCTGGTCTATTCTGATTACTAGTACTATAATGGAGAAGACAATTTTACAAATAATTTATATAAATAAGCAAATAATTTATTTATTAACATTGGACTATCCAAGCCATTTTTTATGTAACATGTGTTACACAATGATTGATTAAACAACTTTGTAATAAAATCATATTTTAAAAAAGAGTGGGAATATAATTATGCTTTATTTTAATTTTATTATTATCATAGTTTTTTTTATAATTTTTACAATATATTTTATAAAATGTTTATCAGTCAAGAGAATATATTGTGGAATATCTATTTTGTTTTTATAGTCTACTTTTATATTTCTTTTTTGCTCGTGTTTCTTGATATGTGGGTTTTAGAATGATTGGAGTAAATATACTCTTGCCAATTTTAGTGTTGACCCATTAGAATGTCTTCAAGTTCTTGAACCATAAACGTGTAAGCTTCTCTCTCTACTATATATATATATATATATTTATTTATTAAACCGTCCAACTCAAGCAAAGAGAAGCAGACTATAATTTTATGATCATGGTTTATGTGCAATTCTCTTCATTAAATTACAACATGAAATTGGATTAGCTTGACTGTCTTTGTTAAATGATTAAAAGTGACTTATACTATTCATTGATTTACTATTTGTTTAATTTTTTACTAATTAAATTATAATTAAAAATTAAATTATAATTATTAGTTGGAGTTTTTTACTATTAGTTTTATAATTAGATAAATATTAGGAATTAGGTAAAATTATTATTAGTTTTACAATTATTTATTTAATTATCTATGGTAAAATTATTAGTATTTATTTATTTATAATTATTTACTTCTTTTGTCAATTATAATTGATTTATTATTATTATTAGGTATTTTAATATAGCGTAATTATTGTAATTTGGTAAATTTGAAAAGGGTGAAATTGATCCATAAATTATTGGAAGTTATTATGATTTTTGAAAGTTACAAACTTCATTTTTAAGAGCTTCATCTAGCTATACAATCTTACTTTTTAAAAGCTATAAACATCATCTAATTTTCATTTACATTGGCAAAGGATCACCATAGTAAGGAATACTTTTCTCTCTTATAAGTTTTTTCCCTTCTTTAATTGACCATTATCTTAAGGTAATTAAATGGTTAATAAAAT
This sequence comes from Lupinus angustifolius, assembly GCF_001865875.1. Taxonomy (NCBI): domain Eukaryota; kingdom Viridiplantae; phylum Streptophyta; class Magnoliopsida; order Fabales; family Fabaceae; genus Lupinus; species Lupinus angustifolius. The sequence goes on from NC_032014.1 coordinate 30,184,487, forward strand.
CCATATATTCTTCCATTCAAGAGTAGATTATTAGGTTGAGGAAAAAGAAAGGTGCGCATATTCCAAAGCTTGAATGAATAATCTCAATTAAAGATACGACAAACCTAGTATCATCAGCTTATAAACAACTTAGGATTCCATTATTTCCTTTTCATGAAAATATCCAAAGAGTACTGTTTTCATAAACCGTAGCAAAAAAATATGGTAAATCATTTAACTTTTGTCGCTTTAGTAAGTATAATACACTTAGAATTGGAAGAAAAAAATTATGCTAAATGATTTAGCTTCACCAAGCATATGACTTTTCTGATCATATATAATATGCCAAATGAGTTCCATCTACTTTGATTAATTTGATTCTTACTAAAAAAATGGCTATATTTAGAGAAACAAGAACTTCATAGGGAAATAGATGACCCAAACTCTAACATTATATCATAGATTCAGCTCCACCTCCATATTCAGATCTGGATCTGCATAAGAAATATTCATATATACCACAAACAATAGATAGCATATATATATATATATATATATATATATATACAAAGATCAAATGAGGTTACCCTTTTTAATCCAACTTCTGTTTCAGCAATGTTGATCATAGCCAAGATGATGTTCACCTGCAGATACACCTGCACCTTGTTCTTGGTCTCATACATAGCATGTAATTAATAACAACATGACTAGGTTATTATCAGAGAGAAACACAAGTAAAGTGCAGGTGCAAATGCAGATAAAGGCAGCATATTGGGAAGAACCTATGTAATGGCAGGTTCAGAAATTTAGTGCTCTTTGCCCCTTCTTTTATATTGAGGATTATATTCTAAGGGAGGGTGGGGTGGGGTACCCTAAACAGTAATTCACTCAAGTCTAGAAAGATATGGTGTTACCTGAAGTGGACATTATCTATGCAAAGTAGTATATATTTTTTTGACAAAAATCATGTTTGAGTTCAAATATAAATATACATATATATACATTTTTAGAGTGTATTACGATCAATGAGAGTAATCTTTAGAGCAATGATCGACATTTAAGTGGGTACTTCCAATAATCTTTTTTATATATGCACCTAAATCTAACTATATATTGACACCAAAATCTCATCTTCAAGTGATACAAGTTATTTTGCTCTTTTCTTTTGATCAAACACATGCTGATTTTTTAATAATTCCTTTATACATATCCGATAACTTGTTATTTAAAAAATTATAATAATAAAAAGAAGAGCCAGAAAATGTAGGACTCTTTTTAATAAAAAAAATGTACTAAATATTTCTACAATTAGAAAGTGATGCATCATTAAATAATAGAAAAAAATTTATTAAAGAAAAGATGGTATAATCATCATGTCTAAGATAGTTTGAATATGTTTGTAAAAAATTCTTACAAGCTCTAATAACAAGAATGTATCAAATGAAAGTGAGTTAAATTTACAGAGGAAAATAGACAAAAAAAAATGATACACACAATAATTAGGAAATATATAAATATTAATGTTTTGTCAATAAAAATAATTTATAATATACCCTAATGATATTATTCTACCGATTTAATTGATTTCACCTAGTAAGATTAAGGCGGTAAATTATTACTTTTAACTTCTATATTTATTTCTTTTAATTCATCTTAAATGATGATTAAAGATCAGTATTATTTTTCTGAAATTTAAAAAAATTAATTATACTTTTTAATATAATATTTCTTCTCATTCTTATTAATTATTTTGATATTGATGAGAAATCTGGTAAGGTTATGAGTGAAGAAGGAGGTTGAAATATCTCCATTATTTAATTTTGTTATGTTGTGAGGTATGCATCTCTGCCACAAAACATGCTGGTCTTAGGGCCCCACCAGATACTTACAAAAAAGATTTACACTTCACTTGATAGGGCTATGTCACCCTCTCTCTACTTGTTTTTGTTTTTGTTTTGAGCATTGTATACTTGGTTGAGGTCTATTGGTGCATAATGTTAAATTTTAGGATTAATTACTCTTCTAAATTCTCGATTTATTTGAGAATTTGTATTAAATAGACTCTTGAAAGTTTAAAAATTGTAATTAGGTTTACAAGTATTTATAATTGAGTACTTTAACTTTAACACTTATAATTCATTATTTGAATATTAAAATTATTTATAATCAATTTCATATATTATTTCTTTTTTATACCTTAAACAATAGTACTAATAATTAGAACAATAATATTGATTAATAAATGAATAATCAAATGGCACTATATATTTGATTCAACTAATATAAATGTTGTATTTTGTTTTCACATTTTTATTTATAAATGTGTGTATTTTTAACTTTTCTTTTTTAGTAGTGCTTTTAAATTATGAAAAAAAAATCTAGTATTAGTTGTATGTTTTGTATCTTGATTATTTTATGAATTATAAGGATTTATTGTGTAATTGTGTTACCTTAAATCTTATGTAAAGATTTTTTTGTTAATTATTTTTAAAGAATGATAAGAGTTTGAATTTTTCAAAACATAATGTCTGAACAACAAACAAAGATTAATTTTTTAGTTACAAATAATTTCAACGCTTAAAATTTATGACTAACTTTAAAAGTTTAGAGACTAAATTATAGATAATTTTAAAGTTCAAGGACCGAATTAAAAACTTTTAAGCTAGGGGATCCGTTTATGAATGTAACTAAATTTCAGGAATTCAATTATGAATTTTAAAGTTTAGAGACTTATTAAAAATTCTCAAATAGATTGGGGACACACAGAAAATTTTAACCTAAACTCTACTTTTGTGAGGTTTAAGATCGAGTACTTTTTAGAGCCTCCTCCCAACATACTTTTGAGATTTTATAACATGTTTGACACTTAAAAATAATATATCTCCTCATATTATGAAATAATTTATCTTCTATAGCCAGTAAAATTGTGACATATATGCTATTTTGTAATCATAAAAGGGAGGGTATTACCCACTAAATAAAGTCAGTGATGGATAATTACCCCAAAAAAACTATAGGTATGGGTGTAGATAATACCTGGACTGTTCCATATCCGCATATATGTAATCATTATGAAAATCCAAATGACCTACATTTCAGGTCTCATAGAGTTGTCACTCTCGGGCTTTTATAGTATTATTATTATTGTTAGGGCAAATTATAATTTACCACCATGGTTTGATGTTTATAAATATTTTATCTTCCTGTACTGTGAAAATTGATTAATTGACCCACTTTGCTGTTAAAATGTGTTGTAAATTCAATCGGATTATTATCATTAGTTTGAGCAGGATTGAATTAGGATTTTTTTCATCTAAAAAGCAAGCTAGTTCTTTGTTAACATGTATTGATAAAATTTCATGTTAAAAGTGAATAAGATTGCTTATATATATAAAAATATCAACACACAAAAAATTGAATAAGATTATGTTCCATCCTGGTTAAATCGGTGGATACTCACCCAAAATATCCCTCCCGAAATAAATCTAGATATGGACAAGAACTACTTGAGGAAGAAGCAACCCTAGTACAAATACCATTAATGAACCTCTGACTCACCATTAATGCACTTCTGACTCGCCATTAATGCGCTCCTGCCAAACCCTGCTACGTCACCTACAAATTCCACATGCCCATCCGACAGAGAGCAGGCCTACGTGGTGGCTAGAACCGGCCTAATATATGCCTAGTATACGCCTATCATACTTGCTACATCACAACGAACCAATATTCAGGCACCACGTCACTCATCCCAAACGTTATAAATTTGAGGTTCCTCATACATGAAGTATCATTAATATCTTATTCTCTCATTTATTACTTGCATCCATTACTCTCTATTCTCACATCTCTCATATTTACTTCTAATCATTCACATTAAGTCTCGTACTGACTTGATCGTCAGTGAACCTTTTCAGGTACTTCCTCCAATGGATCCAAGCTCCGTCCCGACCAGTTTCCAGAAACAAGCTACTGAACCGGTTTCCTAACTTCTTCAACACTAAAGAATCTGCTAAATTGTCCTTGATTTATTCCTATACATAAGTGTAAAAACAAAACCCAAAATTTAGAAAGAAAGAAAACAGCACCCTTGAGCACAACATGCAGTATGGAGGTGTGGCAACTACATTAAAAACAATTGGACTTTGAATCAGTTAACTCAATTGATCAAATTTATAATTGAACAAGGGATTGAATACTAGATAATATTTACAAACTAAAAAACAAAGCCTAGTTAAGGTTCAAATAACTTGGTTCAGTTGTAATATGCTGAATTAAATGATGCTTCCATTTTGGTACGACATGCTTGAACAAAAGAGATATTTTAACTTAGACTTGAACGGTTGGCGAAGAATGGTTGTTGGGTTTAGCAGTGAAAGTCGAGTAGTCGACGTTATATTTATACACGGTTTATTATGGAGGTAGTGAAAGGAAATTGCGCAAATATAATATTTTCGTTTTCACACTTTATATTCCACAACTATATTGACTAAGCTCACTTATTTGAGATCAAAGTTGAAGTTGTTACTTTATTTGTTGTTCTTGTAGCTTGTTTTGCTTTCTTTCATTAAGCTTAAGAAAATGGAAATTTTGATAAACATATGGGGTACACACCATACTCTTTTTAATTATAAAAAATCTTTAAAAATAAGAAAGATGTTTGCAATGGAAAAAATAGATGTTACTTTAAATTTCTAAGAATTTGTATTAAATTATAAAATATTGTATGGAATTAAGAGTGAAAATAGGTGATATGAGACTTTACTTTAAAGAGGCCTAGTCAATATAACATGAAGGAGTTTGACACTGGTTTGTTACCATGTTTAAAAAAAAATTCAAAGCTCAAGTTTGATCTATTTAAAAGTTTGACCTGATCTGTTAGCATGTTTAAATATTTGTTATACTATAAAATATTAAAATAGATCATTATATCTACATTCAAATAGGCTAATATTCATACTTTTAATTAGATTCTTCGAATTCTAACAATTAAGTTATATTTTTATATTAAAATTACATGTATATATATAGGGTGACGTGTTAGACTTAATAAATCTTTTAGATGACCTAAAATCTGACCTGTTAAAAAAAATAGATTTTTCAAAAAACTCAAGTCTGATTTGTATACATAAAAGTCCGACCTATTATAGATCAAATAATAAGTCATTGATAAATGATCTAGCCTGTTTGGAACCTTATGTGAACCCAGTTGATATCGTGGAATGGAGATGCTATAAAGAAGTATTTTTTACACTTAAGATTTGTGAGACTTGGCATTGATGGGTATTGGTATGTACGGCAGGTGTTCATCATGAAGGCATGTCTAATGTATTTGCTATCATGTCTCATTTCTTTGTTATCTAATGAGAAATGACCACCTTATTACAAAATTTGATACCTTGTTTTCAATAAATGTTAAATTTATTATTTAAAGAGGAAAGTTGAGGTGGTCCCTCTTAAAAAGAGGAGGAAATCATTAATATTTGATGCATGATGTAGTTGATAGAGAACCAACTTTGTTATTGTTAGAATCTTGTCAAACTTTGGTTAATTACCTTGTGTAAGAGAAGTAAGTTGCTTAGCTAGTTGTCAATGCTATCTCAAATTTTATGGACCAACTTTGGAAGGGGGTGAGCCTAATAATTGTAAAGTTGTTGTTTAGTGACAATAACGTCATAAGTTTAAATCTTAGAAATAACCTCTATATTCACAGAGATAATATTGTGTACATTTATCATTTTCAGATTCTATTAAGTGAAAGTTTTATGAACTGCTTATAAAGTCGGGAAGAAAAGGTTGGCCTCTACATATCATTATTAGGTGTCAATATGTTGAAGAATAGGTTGGTGAACTCATAGTCATTTGGCTTATTCCTGCTATAGTTCTAGTTTATTATTTGTCCTTACTACCTTGTATAATTTGCCCTACTTATAGGCCATTAGTTAGTGGAGTTGGATCCTGCCATGTTCTATTCATTCTTGTGACTTACTTTTTTTAAGTTTTTAACTAAGAATTCAGTCACTGCTCTCAATAATGTTTTGGTTGAATTGAAGGTAAGACACAGCACAAACATCATAGTACGTACCTTAAACCGCACCAACATGTACCAAAGAAATAAAGTGACCTTTATTGAGAGTTATATTTCACCAAAGGGACCACAGTAAAATCTAAAGGACCTCAAATACTATTACCCTTTTTTGGTACAAAATATTGTTTTCTTCATGTGTAAATTCTTAGTATTATTTTGGATTAAGAGTTTATTTCAATTAGGTGACATTTTGGTGGCAAAACTAAGTTGATTAGGTTGTTAGTTAGGAAACCAAAACTTTATCCATTTTATGGATTTTTCCTTTTGTTTTTGTATGGGTTTTGGTATTGTGGTTTAGAGTTAAGAGAGGACCTATGTAGATTTTTTCCTTTTTCCATTGTAGAACATGCAATTTCCAAAGTTCACATCATAAATGAATCATACTATTAAAGAAAAAAATGTCACATTAGGTTTCATCTTGATGTAAGGATGAATCATAAGTAAACTATCAGCTATACAATATCCATTATACGTGATAGTCGATTGTGTTCGAAAAGACAAAATCCAGTTCATACGATTGTGAATCTTAATTAATTATGAATCATATTATAAATCAATACACTTTAGCTAATTAAGGATTCTAAGAAAATCACTTTTGTGTTAAATAAAGAACTCGGTATTTTACTTCTCCAAATAATAAATGTACCACTTTCAAATTTTCTAATAAAAAAACAACACTTTACTTCCTCAAATATTTAAAATATTATCTTATACCTTGTCCCAAACATAACCGGTTAATTAAAACAAGAATAAAGATTCTGTTATATTCTTTGGAAGCCAAACAAGTTTTAAAATTCCGGGACACGTGGATGGATGTGAAGCCCACGGGCCTATATAAGCGAAACCTAGCCTCTTACTTCAACTAAAATCTCAAACCCTAAACCCTCGTTTGAGAATTTTCTATTCCACCACTGCGATTCTCTCACCCTACCACCGATTCCAACACCGTACAATAGATCTATCACCTTCTTCTTCATCTTCTTCATCTCACATTTCAGATCCAACAAGGTTTGAATTTCATACCATTGATGTTTTCCTTTTTTTCTCGTTTTTTTTGTAATTGATAATTGATTGTTTATTGTTAATTTTTGATATGTAGAGATTAAGGAGATGGTATCTGACGCTAGCAAGAAGAAGGCTGCACAGAAGAAGGCGGCGGCGGCGGCCAAGAGAGGAGGAAAGGCAGCAGCAGCAGCTTCTGCTTCATCGAAGTCGGTGTCTGCGGCCAATAAGCTCGCAAATGGAGTCGGTGATATTCATATCTCCGATCGGAATTGTACCGGCGTTCTTTGCTCGCATCCTTTGTCCCGGGATATTCGGGTTAGTAACATATTATGCATCGATCAGAGTCTTATGACATCTTCAAGTTAATTTTAATTGTTGTCATTAATATTATAAATTTGATGCATAATTTTTGGTAGATTTTGTTTATTATGTTCTGTTTTGTTCAGTTTGCACATAATATGGAGGGAGAAATACTTACACAGCGTTATATATATGTGTGTGTGTGTTTGTGTAATTTTTTTTATAAAAAGTGTTAAGAATATTTCATATAAAACTATTTTTAAAGAAATATTTGAAGGCAAATGCCAACGGTTGCTACCCTTGGATTTGTCCCTAAAAAAAGAATGGTTTGAAAGAGAGAGATTGATTTTTTCAGAAAAATATCTATTGTTTCTGGCTTTCCGGTATTGTTACTAACGGTTTTAACTGCATTTACTTTTGCCTAAGGTTCACAGAAGAGAGAAAATGATTTCTTAAAACAAGAATATATTTTGCAGTATTGTTATTATATGAGTTAATTGCATTTACTTCTACCTAAGGTGCGAGTTCACATGCATGTTTCTTGAGAAATTAATTTATTGTTTCCAGTATTGTTACTATTGAAGTATTTAAATGCATATACTAATACTGTAGGTGTGTACCAGTGCGTGCGTGGCGTGTTGCAAACTATTATTATTTTTTATTTATAAAAAACAGTAGTTAATACATGTATATAACTATTTTTTTTTTTTAAAATATTGTGGATGCGACCAATAATCACACTTTCCCCAATTTGGATCTTTCCTTAAAAGAAGATTGAGCGAAAGGAAGGAAACCAAATTCTTAAGAAGCAAGCAACAGTTTTGTTTGCCTTCCTTCATGCACGTGCATTTTCTCTATGTAGCTTTTTTTGGAGACGGAACTGTGATTCTGACCAAAATTATGGTGTTATCAGTAGCATAATCTTGATTTGTTGTTACCATCTTCAATCATTGCTCATATGGACCATGAAATACTGGACCTCCTCATGTGCTGCATTAGATATTTAGATTAGGTCGGGGGACATAGAAAACCAAGGATCCGGTTGGTCAACTTCATTAAATAAAAAATGTTTTTCCCACGTTAATGGGATGGGCTTCATTTAAGATAAGTGAAATATGTTCTCCTTTGATAATGGGCTGGGCTTTATTTAGTCCTTATTTTTGAAACTGTACCTCAATCATTTTAATTGAAAGTGGTTGTTTTGATATTATTTTTATTTTTTGAACATTTACATTTGCAATGCATCAATTAATAAATCAAAACCTACTAAATAAACCAAATAGCATATCAATTAGGTATACCCTGCCAGTACACATTCCCAGTTTCCCAGGCCTTCTAGCTTATTGTTTCTAGCATGGGTACATGGGTTTGAGTGCCTAGTCAAGTAGTTGGGTCCAAGACATGAGATTTCAATATCATTGCCAAGGTCTAAACTTGGTTTTCAATTTGGGAACCATATACATAATACAATTTGTTTGTTGCAGTAGGTAATGTTGTAATCTCATGCAATAAAACAACATCTTTTCCATATTGATTATTATCATTGTTAATGCCGTGTGATCTCTTAAGTATTGATGTATTTGTTTATGCTGTAATTACAGATAGAGTCTCTCTCAGTTACTTTTCACGGACATGATCTGATAGTTGACTCTGAATTGGAGCTAAATTATGGAAGGTTTGTCATCTTTACCCATTTATTATGAATGGGATGCTATCATTCACGACTGTAATTTTTACTGATGATTATACCTTCTCTGAATCCCTTTCAGACGTTATGGTTTGCTTGGGTTAAATGGTTGTGGAAAGTCTACTCTGCTTACAGCAATAGGATGCAGAGAGCTTCCCATTCCAGATCACATGGATATTTTTCACCTTTCTAGGGAAATTGAAGCCTCTGATATGTCTTCATTGGAGGCTGTTGTGAACTGTGATGAAGAAAGGTTGAAATTGGAGCAAGAAGCTGAAGCTTTGGCTGCACAGGTGTGTTTGAGGAATACGGCATCTAAAGTTTGTCCCCGTTGTTTTATATTTTTCGATGGCTAGTTCATTTTTATTAATTTTCCTTCCAGGATGATGGGGGTGGTGAAGCTCTTGAACGGGTTTATGAACGGTTGGAAGGCATGGATGCAGCAACTGCAGAAAAGCGTGCTGCTGAGATCTTATTTGGTCTTGGTTTTGACAAGCAGATGCAGGCAAAGAAAACACGTGATTTTTCTGGTGGCTGGAGAATGAGGATTGCTTTAGCTCGTGCTCTATTTATGAAGCCAACCATCCTTCTACTTGATGAGCCAACCAATCACCTTGGTACCCCTCTTCCATGATAAAACACTGTTTCATTTGTGACTGGATACTTTTTATTACCTTGTCATATTTTATGCATTGATTTTCATCTGATGGTTTTCTCTGCCGGCTCAATTATGACTCTAAAATGAAGGTTCTTGGATTCTTTATCAGCTGTCTGGATTATTATGTCTACCAAATCAAAACCATTTATATTACTAAATCCTTTTTAGTTTATCCATTAGGTTATTATGACAGGATTGCTTAAATATATTTTAGATGCTTCATATCAACATGTTTGGTGTGTGTCTGAATTCCAGATCCAATCATTTCAATCTTGTAACTCTGGATGATGCATTTCTTCTAATGCATTCATAACTCTGTTTGCTTGTACTTCAATTGGCTTCCATTCAATGTTGTATAAACCTGACCGGTCTTTAAAATGGTGAAAGAACTTTTTCATAGTTCGATGTTTGAAATTTGTTCAAAGTTCAATGTTTGCAAAATGTGTATTTGTTTTTTCTACCTTTGGTTCTGGAATAATTGTATTCTAAATTTATTAATTTAAAAAATGTGTTTGCAGACTTGGAAGCCTGTGTGTGGTTGGAGGAGAATTTGAAGCAATTTGACCGGATTCTGGTTGTGATTTCACACTCCCAGGATTTCCTTAATGGTGTCTGCACAAATATCATCCACATGCAAAGCAAAAAGCTGAAGCTCTACACTGGTAATTATGATCAGTATGTTCAGACACGTTCTGAACTGGAAGAGAACCAGATGAAGCAGTACAAATGGGAGCAGGAGCAGATTTCCTCAATGAAGGAATACATTGCCCGATTTGGCCACGGGTCAGCAAAACTAGCTCGCCAAGCTCAGAGTAAAGAAAAAACCCTGGCAAAAATGGAGCGTGGTGGACTTGCAGAGAAGGTATCAAGGGATAGCGTCTTGGTATTCCGCTTTGTTGATGTGGGAAAACTCCCCCCTCCCGTTCTCCAGTTTGTTGAAGTGTCATTTGGTTACACTCCTGATAATCTCATCTACAAGAACATTGACTTTGGGGTTGATTTAGACTCTAGAATTGCTCTGGTTGGACCCAACGGAGCTGGGAAGAGTACATTACTGAAGCTAATGACAGGTGATTTGGTTCCATCAGATGGCATGGTAAAGCGCCACAATCACCTTCGAATTGCACAATATCACCAGCACTTGACTGAAAAGCTTGACATGGAAATGTCTGCCCTCCTGTATATGATGAGAGAATACCCTGGAAATGAGGAAGAGAAGATGCGAGCAGCAATCGGCAAGTTTGGACTGACAGGTAAGGCGCAGGTGATGCCTATGAAGAATTTATCCGATGGGCAGAGGAGCCGTGTGGTATTTGCATGGTTAGCTTATAGACAGCCTCAGATGCTACTATTGGATGAGCCAACTAATCATTTGGATATTGAGACAATTGACTCATTAGCCGAGGCATTGAAGGAATGGGATGGTGGCATGGTTCTTGTCAGCCATGATTTTAGGCTCATAAATCAGGTTGCCCAAGAGATATGGGTCTGTGCTGATCAAAAAGTGACTAAATGGGATGGTGACATTATGGATTTCAAGAAGCATCTAAAGGCGAAGGCCGGTTTATCTGACTGAATAAGATAGCAGTATTGGGACACAGACTGTTTCTCACTATAATCACTATGTTAGGGTTCCCCACCCTACTTTTATTGAAATGTAGGTGGGTGTTTTCTTGAGGAAGATTCCCCTCAAGGTGATTATAGTGGAATAAGTGTGGACTAAAATTTTGAGCTGAGATGTCCTTCATATTCCTTCTTGATTGGTAATATTTTATTTTTGTTTCTATTTGTTGTGTTTATCATTTGATTGCTCTGGAACATGTTGACCAGCATGATAGACAAGGGGGATATATAAAACTTTGTAGTAGATGTTATAGCTATCTTAACATGCAAAAGCTCATATGATGAATATGCGTACTGATGCATTATATCGTACTACTTTTTCGTCGCCTTTAATTTAAGTTTTCATTGTTTGGGATCCTTTTGCGCTGAAATTTTATGAAGGGTGCCTCATAAAAAATTGAAGGTGGTGTTAGACAAATGATTCTCCTTGATAGGGATCAGAGATGAGGACGGAGAAGAAAATGAGGGTTGAGTCGGGAGAGTATTGTCATCCACAGACTATCTAAAAAAAATTGAGAATTTCAATATGAAATATATTGAAATGACAAATACCCAACTCATTTTAAACTGAAAGATGTCTCATATATATGTTTTTAATTGATAAATTGTTTAGTCAGATCAAACAATGTCATTTATATTATATAATTAAAAAATGTAGACTCCAAGTTAATGATGAATGTAGGTATGATGAAGTTTCAAGGTTTGATTAAAAGCAAATAAATTTCTTTTTTTTTTGCTTTCTATGTGAGCAAAATTGTTGGTCCAATCACCAAGTTTAAAGTGATTCACTTAAGCTTTCTTGTCTTTGGGAAGTCATTCCACTTTTTGATCTATGGTTGCACCGACCTGGTCTAGTCCAATCTAAACAACACTTCAAAGGAAAAAAGGAAGCGAATTGCAGAATGACATTTACAAGATTTTTGTTGGGGATGGCAACAAGGATATCCCTTTCTCTAATACTAAATATTAATTCCATCTTAGATATTGAGATTAGGGATGAGTATATGTTGGGTAAGACTTGTCCTTTATCTAACTTTAAATGTCGGTTGAGTTACTTTCTTGAACCTAGACTTACTCTAGACTTGTCCTTTATCTTCAAATGTTAATTGAGTTAACTTTTGATCCAAACTTTATATTTTGATTAAATAGAATGCATATCTCATTTAGATAATGTTTTTTAATATTACTTATTATGGTGTACATGAAATTTGACATATGCAATAATCTACATGTAAAATTTTTGTTAATCCTTTTATATATATGATGAAAAAACTAGAGAATTAATTATATTTTGTGACAAGAAAATATTATTACTCTATACACAATTAGATAGACATATATAAATGGATGAATACTCATAAGATGAGTGAGAGAAGGTCATGTGTATCTCTTACTGACCCTAAATATTGATTGAACCTAGTTCTGCCGAACGAATTCATAATTATTATCTTTACCGACCAAAATTTGCTTTGCCCTTGTCGACAACAAACGAATTTATTAGTATTTTCAACCAAAATGACAGAATTAGTAGCTTAAATTTTGTGGGCCTTTAGTGACCACCTTAGTGTGTTTGTCGTATAGGGAAAAACTTCATGGAAAAACATTGCACGGGTTCTTCTATGCATGCATTTGCACTTTCCATTAGGTTTCATTTATCCCCACAAGTATCCATAACTAGATGCAAACGTGTATAGAGAAATACTGCTTTAGGATACCGAGAGCAATTGAATTGTTTTGGAACTAAATGCAAGCCAAAAAACATGGTATTTTACACAATGATTATTTTTTTATTCACTTTTTGTGCATAAAATAAAAATAAAAATAAAAAATTTATATTTTTAATTTATATGAATGCTATTATCAATATACTGAAAGTTGGGTTTGTGGGGATGCTCTTATGTTTTATAGAAATGGAACAATTTGAATTCAGTCTACAACACTGTATCGATTGGAGTTGTCTACACTCTACACACTATAAATAAGCATAATAAGAGTCATATGGTATTGTACAAATTCACTGGTATATAAATATATAATTTTTATATAAATCAAGAAATAAATAAAAATGAACTTTGTATATAAATATATAATTAATATATTATTATATGAGTTATAAGGTAGTCTGGTGATGATCAAGATAAAAAATTTGAAAAAATAAATTGAATGAGGTTCTGAATTTGAGTCTGAAAAGTGATGAATAAAACATACAAAGACATCTAATAAGACTTTTCATCTCCTAAGAAACCAAAAGTGACAGGAAGAAAGCAAATTGAATTCAATTTGGCTGATACATAACATCTTGTTCCATTGTTATACTATATGCCACTATATTTAACAATAGGTTTAATAAATTTTTCCATTCATGTTTCTTACACGTGCATATTTTAACAACAGGCTTAATTGGCATGAAGCATTAGAGTATTGGGATTAGAAAATAAGACAAACTATAATTTATTAAATAAATATAGTGACATATGGTTTTATATTTTCCCCTCCCATATGGTTTTTATATTGTAGTTTGTAATTTTAACAGTAATACACAATAATATAGCTGTTTTGAGATCTTTGTAATCAATATTATTCATATAATTGTGGCTTATTAGACTAACTACTATATCTCACAATTTTTTTTATAATAGTGATAAACATAAAATAACCATAACAATAATTTAAAACCTTATATATCATTAGGTTTGAATTGAAGAAGCATATATTCATTACTAGAACTCCATCTTAGTCCAGAAGTTTGAGAATAACCTCTCTCTTCATGCCATTGCTGTGTCAATATCCTCTCAAGTTCACTAGGCCTGCAAGGAAAGGTTAATGCACCATCATGATCATATCCATATTCTTCTTCTGCTTGTGCCAAAAGCTTCAAAAATGTTGAGTTTCTTAAGCAGCTTAATGGCATTACTAATCTCTTAGGTTCATCTCCACCCTCAGCTATCACAGCAAAATGCCCTTCTTTCACATCATCAGGCACATAGGATTTGTCAAAGTTGGAGCTTGTTTTATTTCTAACAAGTAAGAGCTTCTTTTGAAGCTTCTCAACCACAAACTTAAACTTCACAATGCTACTTCTTCCACCTTTCTTTTTTATGCTGAACTTAGCCATATATGACAAGTATTTGTTGCTTAAAATAAAAGAAGTGTTTGTTTATGAGCTTGGTAATATAGTGCATGGGTTATTCAACTTACTTATATATACATGCATTGCAGTGTAGTGATGATAGAAGAATCATAGATAAGGGTTAAGAATATTTGGACAGTAGCACAAGTTGAAGATTGACAAAGCAAGAAGATGGTCAGAGTGAGTGTGTAGTTAAATATCAGGAGACAAATGCATGTGGCTGCAGTGTTTACTAGCTTTCATAACTTGACATGTCCCTTTTGGTTAGTCTTGTCTTCTTCCAACTCTATAATTATTAAGGTATGGCAGATTATTAATTATACCAAAAAGAAAAAAAGAAAAAAGAAAATAGTACTAGGATTTTTGTTTTTGAGTGAGATAATTAAAGTAAAGAAATGTGTGGAAAAAATATGAGCAAAAGTGATAATTTAATAAACTGAAACTTAACATATTTTACTATCTTTAAGTTTTAAATGAAGATGTGAGTTTTACATCTTCATTATGTTTTAGATTATCTTAACTTCTTAACTGAGATATATCAGTTAAGACAGAGACCATGTATGACTAGGTTGCCTTATTCTTTTTGGTAACAAATATGTGGTGATTCCATAAAGAGTAGTAACATGCATACATGAAGTTGATAATGTTAGGATATTAAAGGGCAGGGTTCTTATACATATAATTTAGGTACTTATACCTCTCAACAATATTTTAAATTGTGAGTGTAATTATGTCACTTATACATCTCTACAATATTTTAAATTGTGAGTGTAATTATGTCATATTTAATTATCACAATTGCAAACAGTTGTGGCAAAATGCAATTGTAATTATAGTTGTGATAATTGATGTTGTGAATATAATCACAACCTTAATTTTGTTACAAATTTAAAATTATGCTTACATAAAATAGTTCCATGCATTAGCATGTTTATCTATAAGGAATTGGTTCATTATTAATATATTGTATATGGTTAAAAACTAATGTTGATTTATAAAAGAGAAAGGTCGTAAGAGGGACAACTATAACAACAATTGGACTTGACCTCGATTAGAAAGTCTCTAAACATAAGGAGTTACATTATTACGTGGGTGAGTATGAGAAAATTGAAAAGGAATAAGTGAGACATCACGAATGTCTTGAACTAAAACTTTATGATAATGATTTTATATGTATTTTTTATTTATAAACTCTGATTTGAACTTGGTGAGGAGCCTCCAACTACAGGAAGTCTCGTTGTTACTGGGGCATATGAATAGTAAAGAGACACAAGTGAGACATCACGTCTTGAACAAAAACCTTAATACAATAATTTCTTTGTCTTTTACAATTATAAACTCTTTCACTCGTCCTCTTATATTAAATGTAAAACTTCACACTTAAATAAACTACATGTAATCCAATATACTTTTCTACGATAGCTCCCTAGAACCTAATTACCCTCTCTTATTCTTAACCGTTTCCATTACCACATGCAATGCCTTAGTTTTTTATAAGTAAAATTGGCATGCTATGTCTTAAATTAATTTCCCCATCCCACTCTCCAAATATTTTAAAGAGTATGCGCTCGTGTATTAATTGTGAGACGTATAGATATGAAATTCTTGCAAAAGTACATGTTTTACATACGAGTTTTTGCTATCATTATTTGATGCAGATATATTTTCATTTTGTGCACTTGCATTATTCGGCTATGTTGCTTACCATCATGGGTCTCCAACCACTTAATTCTTATCATATTTATTGGTCATGTTCCATTAATTTGACCCACTTTCATAGTTAGGGTTTGTTTATATTTCCTACGAACATATGCTCATCATAACATGTTTTTCAGAGGGTTTTAAGTAATAGTTTCTGGAATATCAAAACCTTTTTTTGGTCAGCAATGAAATTTAATAAGAAAAGAAATAAAAATTAGGAAAACAACTAGTACTCCTATCCATATATACAATTAAAAAATATCATTCAAGGAGAGAACTAAACGGTTTCATCACTCACTCCACAAAAGAGTATTTGAAATTAGGAAAACGAGAATGTAGAAAAATTAAGTCAATTACCTCATCAATGTGAAACGAATAGTTCTTGTAGATGATTTTGTTCCAAACAATTCAGAAAGTCCAAATAATACCAAACCAGAGTATCATTCATTATTGCTTGTACTTTTTCTTCATGTAAAACCTTAAAGTTTAGAATAATTACACATATTTGAGATCCATGTAACCCCAATTATAGTTGTGATATGGTTTCAGAGACTCCCAAAACTTTGACATACAGATATTTCTAGCAATCCCAATTCCAAATTTAAAACTTCATTCAAAATAAAGGTCAGATTCTAGGGTTAGGTCAAATAATTGGAACTCTTTAAAACGCCACTAACCATCCATTGTCAAGAGCCTTTATTCGTACAAAGCATGTGATAATGAATAGTCCTCTTCTTCTTTAGCCTCAAATAAATTAAAATAAACTATTTTACACTAGAATGTGAGAGAGAGGGCCAGTCAACATCTATATTGCATGTGGTTTCACTTCTGATAACATGTTTTTAAATTCAACATAAGAAAAACAATGATATAGCAAAAGTATTGTCCAATTTTTAAGTTTAAGAACCGATGAGGCATTCAAATCATAGTGAAAGACTAAATTTACTACGTTTTCACTATGATTTGAATTCATAGTATTGTTCAATGATAGAGGATAGAGTGTGTATCTAATTTTACATATAACAGATTTACACACTTTGTCCTCTATCATAGTGATAGACTAGATTTACTATGCTTTCTCTTCTATTTTATCAGCAAAGTAATTCAATTAAAAATAAAAAAATGATTAGGAGAACAAGTGGTACTACTCCTATCCATATAAACACTTCATCATTACAATAAAGAAGACAACAAGAAGAATTCACAACCCACTCTTCAAAAGAGGAATCAATACCAGGAATATTGAGAAGGTTCTAAGAATGAAGAGAAATCAAGTACATTACCTCATCTAGATGAAAACTAGAGTTCTCGAAAATTACTTTGTTCCTTACCAGTCATAAAGTCCAAATAGTGACAAACCAGAAAGACATCCACATTTGTTTAAGCTTTTTGTCCATCCAAAACATATTCATATGTGAGAGAAAGTTGCTTTTAACATCATTGAGGATAACCGAGCAAAGACCAAACCAATAGTAAAGTTTTTGTCACACACAATAAGAAGTAGCACAAATGAAGAACAAATAATCTATGGATTCGTCCAATACTCCACTAAAAGCACACCAAGTTAGGTCTTGATCTCCTATACTCCATGTCTAACAAGATTCAATCATGTTGGCACACCATCTAAGAACAATCTCCACACAAAGTACCACATCTTTGGTGGAACATTACACGCCAACAACCTATTAAAGAAGCCATTTTCACTATTGTTATCCATGTTTTGAAGTACTTGATAAGCATTACGAACCGGGTAGTTACCACTCTTTCCATAAGACCAAAACTACTCATCATCTTGGTCTTGTACAATTTTTACATCTTCCAAGGATTTGAGAAGGTCCTCAACTTCTCCTTGTTCCCAAAGGAGCTAATGTGAGCATCTTTGTCCAAAGCCACCTAAAACAATCTTTCAAAACGATTTTTAGGACAAAACTCCTCACCCACCAATCTTTCCAGAATAAAACTGACTTACTCGATCCAACTCTCCTAAGAATACCCTCACTAAACCACCCAATATTATCATCGGGAATTTGAGTCATGCCCATGGGGCCCGCCCGCCTGTATATTTTGGGCGAGCAGGGCATGGAAAATGTGTTCATACGTCCTAAAATGCCCGCCCAACATGCCCTTTTCGCCCACAGACATTTCAAATAGGTGGGTAGGGCAGCCCACGAGCGTCAATGAATACTACAATAAGAAATTTGATGTGCCAAATATGACAAGAGTAATTCATGTTCTCACCACTCAAGTACAATGTTACAATTTTCCAAAATATAATATCTTACCAATTAATTGTTTGTCTTGTTTATGCAAAACAATGTGTTAGTTTTGTGTTATGAATATCACTGTCACGTTGTACATCCATGTAATATCAAGTATGATAACATGAATATTGCTATATTTCAGCAGTGAAATAAAAAATAAGAGACAATATATAATATCTTACAATGTCCATATACTAGATCATTTTTAGTTTTTTTTAATTTAGCGTGGCCCGCAAACCCGCCATGCCCATGTTTAGGGCTGGCAGGGCATGATATTTCATGCCCTATTTAAAAATGAGCATGTCCATGTCCGCCCTAATTTTGGTGGGCATTATGTGGGCATGGGTAGGGCGAGCAGGGCGGGCCTAATTGCCAATACTACCCAATATTGATCCTATGTTCCTTATTGTTAAGTCTATCTATATCTCTCCACCAAGATAAGCCTTTCTTAAAACATTCAGAATCATTGATCTCACCCCTGTATAGCACCCCCTCTCCATATCTAGAGCTCACCGCCTTTACCCAAAGAGACTCTCTCAGTAAGTAATCTCTATCTCCATTTAGCTTATAGAGACAGATTGAACACAACTAGATTTTTAATCTAAGACCTCATTCCACTTTAGACCTATATACATTTTTCCAACTCATCCAATTAATACTTTTACTCTCCTCTATCTCAAAGGAGACACCTTTGAATTTTATCAAGTTCATGTAAAACAAGAGCTTTAAAAAAAGAGAAATAATAGATATGTAAGGAGCAAAGTACCAACTATAGGAGAGTTACTTGACCACCAAAGGAGAGAAGCTTTTGTTGCCAAAGAGAAAGTTTCTTTTTGAAAGAGTCGATTACAGGATACCAAGTTGAGAACGTTTTTGAATTAACACCAATTGAAATTACTGAGAATTTGAAAGGAATAGAACCCAAATCACAACACAATTTATTAACCGCCATCGGAACAAAGTCACGATTAGACTTAACACCAATAAAGTTGCTCTTATGAAAATTGATTTTTAACCCAGACGTCAACTCAAAGCATTGTTCAATAATTTAAATTCATAGTATTGTTCAATGATAGAGGATACAATGTGTATCTAATTGTATACAGACTATATCTACACTCTCCTTTTATGTACAATTAGATACACACTCTATCCTCTAAAATTTATCAAAAAATCTCAAATATGAAAGCATGATAAAGTGTTGTGCGAGGCTACCAAAAAAAGTTCATTTACAGGGTCCATTGCCATAGGACATATGATAATTTTGGGTTCTTAAATATGTCCTACCATTAAAATGACTCACATGTTAACAAATGAGGCCCCTCTTTAAGCAATTAATTGACTCTCTCATTAGTCTCTATACACAAAGAAAGTGAACAAAAGGGTAAGGCATGCTAAAAGCTGACGTTGGATCAACTATACAACTCTAGATATTTCATTTGTGAATTTAAATATTTTAATGTTATGGGGATAATGTTTCGTATTTTGTACCCTTACTACTACTTGATGACCATATACTAGATCATTTTTAGTTTTTTTTAATTTAGCGTGGCCCGCAAACCCGCCATGCCCATGTTTAGGGCTGGCAGGGCATGATATTTCATGCCCTATTTAAAAATGAGCATGTCCATGTCCGCCCTAATTTTGGTGGGCATTATGTGGGCATGGGTAGGGCGAGCAGGGCGGGCCTAATTGCCAATACTACCCAATATTGATCCTATGTTCCTTATTGTTAAGTCTATCTATATCTCTCCACCAAGATAAGCCTTTCTTAAAACATTCAGAATCATTGATCTCACCCCTGTATAGCACCCCCTCTCCATATCTAGAGCTCACCGCCTTTACCCAAAGAGACTCTCTCAGTAAGTAATCTCTATCTCCATTTAGCTTATAGAGACAGATTGAACACAACTAGATTTTTAATCTAAGACCTCATTCCACTTTAGACCTATATACATTTTTCCAACTCATCCAATTAATACTTTTACTCTCCTCTATCTCAAAGGAGACACCTTTGAATTTTATCAAGTTCATGTAAAACAAGAGCTTTAAAAAAAGAGAAATAATAGATATGTAAGGAGCAAAGTACCAACTATAGGAGAGTTACTTGACCACCAAAGGAGAGAAGCTTTTGTTGCCAAAGAGAAAGTTTCTTTTTGAAAGAGTCGATTACAGGATACCAAGTTGAGAACGTTTTTGAATTAACACCAATTGAAATTACTGAGAATTTGAAAGGAATAGAACCCAAATCACAACACAATTTATTAACCGCCATCGGAACAAAGTCACGATTAGACTTAACACCAATAAAGTTGCTCTTATGAAAATTGATTTTTAACCCAGACGTCAACTCAAAGCATTGTTCAATAATTTAAATTCATAGTATTGTTCAATGATAGAGGATACAATGTGTATCTAATTGTATACAGACTATATCTACACTCTCCTTTTATGTACAATTAGATACACACTCTATCCTCTAAAATTTATCAAAAAATCTCAAATATGAAAGCATGATAAAGTGTTGTGCGAGGCTACCAAAAAAAGTTCATTTACAGGGTCCATTGCCATAGGACATATGATAATTTTGGGTTCTTAAATATGTCCTACCATTAAAATGACTCACATGTTAACAAATGAGGCCCCTCTTTAAGCAATTAATTGACTCTCTCATTAGTCTCTATACACAAAGAAAGTGAACAAAAGGGTAAGGCATGCTAAAAGCTGACGTTGGATCAACTATACAACTCTAGATATTTCATTTGTGAATTTAAATATTTTAATGTTATGGGGATAATGTTTCGTATTTTGTACCCTTACTACTACTTGATGATGTTTGAATCATTGAGATTGAGAACAACAAATCAACACATATACATAATGGCCCATAAAGATACTTTATGTTATGTAGGCAACAATCTGAACTTTGGGCAATTGTTTGGTTAATTGGAAAAAGGGTTATCTTCGATGAAGACGTTGTCTTAGACAGTCAACTTGAATGACACAACCAATAAGATATTGGTCTAGTAATGTAAGGTTCTATTAGATTTTAACGATAACTAAAAAGTTAAATGTTTGATTCATATGAACAATATTTGTTGAGATAAATAGTCACACACCCAAAATGAATTAATTCATTTCCTACAGGATAAAGGATAACATTGGTAATACCAAAAAACTTATGAAACAAGGTATATAAGTTAATATGATGATTTACCAATTAAATAAAAATGTTTTTGATACTTTCCTACTCTCTTCAATGAGAAAAAAGGAAAGGAAAATAGTTAGAAAGAGAAATTATGAGACCAATATCTCTTTAAAAAAACATAATCCACAAAATTGAAAGTACAAATATTATTGTTGATAAAATAGTTGCTTCTTAATTTTTTTATAAGCCATATGGTTGATTAAGGGAGTACAAAAAGTTATTGACCAAAATATTAGTATGTCAAGCCAACTGCCGACCTATCTAAAACAAGCTATTGGATTGACACATTCATCCGAATAAGAAATATTAACACCATCGATACTTATGAACCCTACAATGTTATTTCTAATTAATCTTCTTTTGTTGTATATCTGGGACGAAAAATATAGGGTGAACTAGTTAAACTAGAGTTTAGCTTGGTTTATATGGATAAATATTTGATATACTCGAAACACTATTCGAGATCGAAATAAGTTATGTTTCTAATTTATATTTGACTTGATTAAAGTTCGTGGACTGTTTAGATCAACTAATTATTTTCATTGATTCAGTTCGCCAACTAGAATGATTATTATGTATTTAATATATAAAATTAAATATTATCTATATATATATATATAATATATATATAATCAAGTTAATTCATGAACCTAATGAGTCAAACTGTATTAACTTAAGTCTGATTCGCTTATTTAACGAGCTTAATTTTTAAATTAACTTCAACTTGTTTGGTTTATAAATCAAGTTTATCAACCTAAATAACGAGTTAAGGTTCATTTCACTGTCGATATATCATAATTTATGTCTAATAAATTCTTTTTTGTGTGCTAAACTCCATTGTTATATGCTTTAATGCACTTTCAAATAGTACTAAATTTTAAATAGCAGTTTTGGATCCTCTTAATACATCTTTTAATTAATTTTGCTAATATTTAATAAAGTAACTTTTAAATTAAAAGATAAAATATTCCGCAATATTGAAAATATAAAAATATTAAAAACACATTTTAAAGATGATATAAATTTATTCAATTTTAATTTGTTGTGTGTACTTCAATTAATGTTTCTTGAACTCACTTTTAGTTGGTACCTAGTATTGAACTATGTATCATATTAAACTGCTCCATCAACTCATGTATATTCTTCTCTAATTTAGGCTATTTGTAATTTCACCTCTATGGATTAGGACTTCAAGCTTCTGCACACTTTTAGGAAGAGTAATGTTTGTGCAGACTTCTTAGTTAAGCATGGTGCTTCTAACCATCATAGTATTGCAATCTATGACTCTCCCACTGTGAGCTCACAAACATGCTATTTGGTGATTGAAACTCAATTTGTAAGGCATCGATGATGCAGTCCAAAGCACAAAGGATTGGTAAGTGTCAAACTTATAATAATAAACACAAGTTGGTAAGCACAAACCTAATAGATAAACTCTGGAATATACTAGAAAGAGAAAACTCTCAAATTCTATTAATAAAAATAATATGTTCATCATGATTATATTCCAAAAAGTGTTTAAATACTAAAGAAAATATACTAAAAAATACTGAAAATATAATTGTTGAAAATATTAAAATGTTGCTCATTTTCCACGAGCGACTTCGTCTTCGATTCGCACAGTCGATCTTCCTACGTCAGCCACCTTTTCTTTTGTTTGTTACTCTCTTTTCTACCAAAAAAAACTGTTTTTATTGGATGTCTCTGCTCTCTAGTGATATAACTTTTAGAACTATTTTTTAAATCTTGATTTATTGGTTTGGGCCCTTTTAGGTTGATGACTCCCTGAGTCGTAGTGGGTTATTTGAGGCCCTAAATAGCATAACTCTCATCCAGGGTTTAATAGACACATGCAGTAGGAAATCAAATTACAACACAAAAATGTACATATTACATGACTATAAACAACTTGATGACCACAACAGTAAATTGAATATAATCATACTACTCATTAGTGATGAGTTTTCATTAGATGTTTACAAATTTTAGCACATAACTAGGTAATATATGCGTCACACACCTCGATTGGAATGGATTAGTTCTTTATCCATAGATCGGAGATATTCTTGGTAATACAAAAACAAGTAAGTAATACATGCCTAATTTTAAAGGAAAAATAAAATAATTAAATACCATCTTTCTTTCTCAAGTATTTAGGGCATTGGCTATACATATAATAGGAAATGGTCATTAACATCATCACCTTCCCATGCATAACATTCTGAAGTCAAAATTGTAATTGGCAATATATCAATCACAATAAGCAAAATAAAAAAAAAAACATATACATACAAAAGAACCTCTTGCATTCAGCACAACATAACATGTTCAAGGTTTCTTTGAATTATGCATTCCAGAACAGCCACCAGAACCTAGTATCTTATAGTTCACGAATCTGCTAGGAGCTGAGTTATGTCTAGACCCTTTTGGCAAACAACCTTTTACTTCTCTTCCTTTAAATATTTTCTCTTTGTGATTCAAATGTGGCTTCACATAAGTTTCAACTTCTGATGAAACTATTGGTCTTGTAACTGTACTTGGAGCACTAAGGGGAATGATCCTTCCACCCATTGTTATGCCAAGAAAATTTAGTGAAAGAAGGAAGCATAGTACCACAAGGGAAAAATGTGTAGTAGACATTTGAGTTTCTTTTTTCTTTTTCTTTTTGAATTTCTAAAGTCTCTTATTTGAGTTTATGAATGGAGAGGTTTAAAAGAGATTTTATGGTAGATTGTTGTGAAGGGTTTGGAACTAAGTGCCTTAAATAGGCTCGTGATCAATAAATGATGAAGTCAGAGATTTTGCATAGCTCATTGGATGTAGTAATTATTTACTTTGAGGATGCTCGTGAGTTCATTTTATTGCACTCAACCAATGTTTTTTTGCTCCAAGTATTATCTTTTATATTTATGCTCAAATATTGTATGAAAAAGACCACGTTGGAGATACAATTATTGGTTGAAAAAGAATATATAATTAAAACTTCTTATTATTTATAAAATCACAAAATAAGGATAATCTAACCGACACTAATTTTGTGAAAAATGACTTATGCATTGTCAAGCAATTGGGGAACGCATTTAAAGAACATTGAAGATTAAACAGTAATCTAGTTATGAGTTTTTTGTATATTCTTCATATTGTAGTTATCAGTCATTGTAAGAATTAAATACAATTAACAAATTTCTATGATCGTGACTATGTTCATATATAGTCTTTACCACCCATAAAGTTGGTTGGAAAACTATAAAATGAACCACAACAATCTTCTTTTAAGCTGGCAGTTTTGGCCCCATCCACAAATCAGAGAATCTTAGTCAAAACAGGTTATAAAATTGAATGTCTAAGTCCAATGTTAGACTTGTTTTTAAACTTGATCAATCTGGCTTCTTTTTTTTTGTAGCCTGGCGAAATTGGATGGAGGCGAGTCGAGTTTGTGCCCTATTAAGTTGGACTAAAATGGTTCAGAATCTATTTATATCTATATTTTATCATTTATGTTTGTTCATCTATTAGACCTATTTGGGTCGGTCCAATTAGATTGCTTCATTTTATCAACTTTAATTACATCTCGAGTTTAATTTCCTAGAAAATTTCTCATTTGCTTCTCTTACTTTCTAAGACCTCATATGAGAGTCTCCCTTAAGTCAAAGTTTTCTAAAAGGAATATGAGACATGTAGCTTATAACTAATATTTTTTTGTCAAGGGCAAGTTAATATATAACTTTTAAAGTTTAAAGGACAAACATAAAAAATGCTTCCCTCTTTTTTCCTTTCTCCCTCCTATACAATTTTTAAAAAAAAATCTATGCTATGTTTGGTATGAAATATAATAAACATTGTAGCAGCATGCAGTGTAACCACTGACAGTAATAATTACCCAAAAAATATAATGGAATATGATTTTAGATCATACCCGGAGCATTTAAAGAACCTCATACATGGTCGAACAACTAGGTGTAATTGTCATAATATGTGTATACTTTATCATTTATGACTCATGAACACAATAAATTCAATTTATGAACCGCTAGAATGGATGAAGGATATTCAGTGAGATCAAATTTGAAAATTGAAATGCATATGCTATAACTTATGTATTTATCTTTGTTACTCAACTTGGTAAAGTTTTGATAAAGACACAAACATCACCAAAAAGAAGAAAAGGACGATTACTTATGAAGACCAAGAAGATTAAAGTTTTAAGGCAATTAGTCTAAGTCTAAATATGTACTTCTATCTTATACTCTTCAATATACTAAAGTAGTAATACTCAAAATATTTTAAAAGGAATTCAAACACTTCAAATTTTAAATGAAAACATTTTTCAAAATACTGTGTAACAAGTTAATGAAATTTGAGTAACAGGTTATATGAGTGAAAATCACTTATCCAACAATATTTAAATTGGAGTAACTGATTACTCAAATTTGAGTAACTCTAAGTGAATTTTAAATTCATTGTTGGACAGAGAGTTTGAGTAACCGATTACTCAAGTGAGTAACCGATTACTCAATATAATTTTTCAAAATGTCACGTTTGGGTCACCGATTACTCACTTGTTGTAATCGGTTACTGAGAATTGTTGCATCAGTTTTTCAGATTTGAAACTAAAAGGTTTTTTCATCCCAAACGAAATGTCTTCATTCCAAACAATTCCTACTCTTTCGTAACGACACAATAACTGATTGGAAAGCCTATTTAAAGGCCTTAGAACTCACAATGAAAAAAATCTTTCAACAACTCTTTCATAACTCCTTCACACTTTTCTCACAACTTTCCTACACTTTTCTGAAATAGTTTTGTGCACTTCTAGCAACTTAAACTCAAACTTTCAAAACTATTTTTTTTAGTTGGTTGAAGTAAAGTGTTTTAAATTTTTGTAAAACTTAAAGAGCATTATTTACTAAGTATACAAAAGAGTTGATTGGAATGCAAATGTTATTATATTTCATACTTGTAAAGGCAATCCAAGCCATCGTTCAAATTTTTCATTCATTGTAATTACTTTCTTTCACGGAGTGTGAATAGAAAGGGGATAGAGTTACTTGTAAAAGTGTTTTCCAATGTGATAAGTATTAGTAAGTGTGTAAAGTACATTGAGATCTCAGAGTGATATTGTAATTACAACTCATAATATTTAGTGAAAAATCGTTTGTGCTGCAAGAGTACTGGACATACCATTCGGTGGACAAGAAGGTGAACTAGTATAAAATCTGTGTGCACTCTCTTCTCCCTTACCTCTTTCATTTATTCTTGTTTATTTTATGTAATATTATTCGATGCACTTTAACTCTTTATTTTGCAAAAAAAGTTGTCATAATTTCTAGTTAACTAATTCACATCTCTCTTAGTTACAATCTCAGTTTTACAAACACTATTATAGTAATGGCATGGGTTTGTTGCTACTATTGATTGTGAATGAGAACTTACATAGAACTAAATTGGCAAAAGGTATTTTCCTTAAGTGAGACATGTGAGGATGGGGATCACTTGTCCTCAACCGTGTTTCATTTCCTGTCCCAAACTGATCATATATTAACACGTAATAAAATAATATTTTTAAAAACAAAAAGTAATAAAAAGTAACACTCTAATTGACCTAATACATAAAGTGAAATACCGTTCAGGATAGGTGATCTTCGTCCACATGTAATATTGCTTGCATTGGGTATTTGAGTTCCACCTCCGAAGGTGGTAGGCTTAACAAATCTTTGTTATTTTAGTATGAAAGTTCCTCTTTATATTACAACAATTATTATCTTAGTCATGACACACTTGTTATTTTTTAATCCTCCTGAGTTATGACACTTATTTTTAATTAAAAATTTGTATCCGAAAAAGAAAAAATTTATTACAAAAATAAGAGATATAAAAGGAAAGAAAAGAAATCTGAACAAAAATAGTTACAATGCAATATTTAGACAAGCTTGGGGCTAACAATCCAGTCGGAATAGAGAATTGAGTTTTCCTCTTCTGGTCGTTGATCCAAAGTCAGGATTTCACCCTAGTTGATTCTATAATCTGATGAAAAGATGACTTAATTGAATTAAAGACAAAGTCATTTTTAGTCAACCAAATTGTCGCTAACCAAATGAAACTCCAAACTTTCCAATATTTATCATCTTTCACCATGCCGATGTGAGTAATAAAATGGTGAATTGGAGCAAGAAGAAAAACGATGTTGATGTCCATTACAAGTGGTGGATTGATCCTCACACCGTCCTACATCAAGTCTTTTTTTCTTTTCTTTTTTTGGGCTACCCTCTCACATGACATGTGAGTGGTTAATCATTGAGATATGGTTAGGGCACCAATATGTGAAACCTTCTTAATCAAAAATGGGTTTTAGATGAAGGTGGCCCAACCCATCATATAGTTGCCTTAACTAATAAACATATCTTCAATCAAGCCATTGGTGATATAATCTTGTCAAAGCATATATATACTCGGGTAACCAAATGACATGAACCCCCACCTTAAGATCACGAGCAAGGATAATAGACGAGGTTGCCATCACCTTAAAATATACTTGTTATTAATGTGAGAACATTTATATAGACATTGTCTTATATTTGAAGAATTCGACCAACCCATGCAATATTATATTTTAACCTTATCTTTACACTTGCACACTAAATCCATAAACAAGACTAGCCGAGGGTATGAACAATTGTGTTATTATGATAAATAAGAATATCATTGAATCTTATTTAAACATTTAATAATAAAAGAAGTGATCATTTGACCAATAAATAACTTTTAATTTTAAACATTCATGCATGATTGTAAGATTTAGATTTATTAATTACAAGATTTTTTTATAAAAGAATTATTTTCACTTAAGTCACTCCATACATATATATATATATATATATACT
The DNA here is from genome assembly GCF_001865875.1 of Lupinus angustifolius. Lineage (NCBI taxonomy): Eukaryota > Viridiplantae > Streptophyta > Magnoliopsida > Fabales > Fabaceae > Lupinus > Lupinus angustifolius. The sequence goes on from NC_032014.1 coordinate 30,213,008, forward strand.
CGGACAGAATTGCCCACATTAGATCAGTTCCTACTAAGACTAATTTTAATTTACCTAGAATATATAATTTAACCTTCAAAATATGCATGTGAACACCTTATCTATTATTGCACACAAATTATCAAAATTTACCACTTCCGAATAAAAAAAATTACAAAATCCTTGTTTTAATTAAAAAAGAGTAGTAGAGCCTCATATTTCATCCGTGACAGAAACCTGACAAAAATGTTGTAATTATTCCTCTTTAAAACCCATCCACATAAAAAGGAAAATTTGAAGTGGAATTTTTTAACTCTTACTATTATTCTCTTCCTTCTCTCCATATGAAGGAGTTAAAGATTGTACTTGAAATAAAAACCTGTCTCCCACGAACCATATTAGCCAAATTATTATAGTCTTGTACCTTTAAATTTAGAGTTTAAAATATATGCACTGATGTTAGAAAGTTTTTTACACTGTCAGCACATCATCTATCATTGATTTGTATTACTTTTGTTTGAGAGTCAATAATGATTAATAATTGGTGGATGATTGACTGACAGCGTAAAAAACATTTTGTCAATGTATATATATTAAATCCTTAAAGTTATTTACCATTTTTTTTTCTTTTTATTAACTCGTTCTTACCATTGCGGATTTGGGGTTTTTAATATTTTTTACCTAAAGTGAAGGAACTCGTGCTTCCGGTGGACGAGTTTATGTAATATGTGCATTATATATCATACGAAAAGGAAAATAAATGAATGGAATTGAAAGGAAGGAAGATAGAAAATAAAGGAGTATTTTCCTTGTTTTGTACCATGCAACTATTATTTTATTTTAATAAAATAATAAATACTCATTTTAGTCTCTTATGCTTTTTGATTTTACAAATTTGGTCTCTCAAAAATTGAAAAACTCAAAATGGTCCACAAAAATTTTAAATGTGAGTAAAATTAGTCCCTAACAGATGATAAAACATGCTAAAAATGACTAATTTGACCCACACTCGAAATTTTTAAAGACCATTTTCTGGGTTTTCAATTTTTTAGGGATCAAATTGATAATATCAAAAAAATATGAGGGGCTAAAATTAGTATTTACACTAGTTTTTATTATAATCATAAAGATGTTTATTTCAATAAGTAAGATCATGGATAGTGGTGGGTTGTTCTTTTAGTTTATGTAATAGGTTTATGAGAGATTATAAAAATAACATTCTTTTTACAATTAAGTAAGTTTTTGTATGTTAGTCTTCATGAACCAACAAGAAAAAAATGTCATTGAAAAAGAAAATGGAGAATCACCTAAGAAACATGAAACTCGTCCACTAGAAGGACGAGTTCCTTCGGTTCATATAAAAAATATATTAAAAACATAAATCGGCAACTGTATGAACGAGTTTTGAGTGAGTTAATAATAAAAAAAAGAAACTTGGCACCAGTATTGACAATTCCTTCAAAAGTGCACCAAAATGGTAAATAACTTAAAATGCACACCAAGATTGTAATATTTTAGTCAAGGTACACCTATGCATTAAATTTGCCAACCATATTCACACGTTTGCATATGTTGAGTAAAAAGTAAAAAACCCACCCCAAATACCTACCTACCTAAATGATAGAGATTACTTGTCTCAAATGATATCTTACTTTATGTCCTAAGTTAATCAGAGTGTTTTATTTTATTACTTTTTGTTTTTAAAATTTTCCTATTTTCTTTTATCTACATGTTAATGTAAAATTAGTTTGGGACGGGAAATAAAACATCATTAAAGACAGGTGATCTTCATCCCTATGTTAAGTTTGTGATACATTATTATTAAAGAAACGTTGTACGGATGGGACCAAGCCACGTGAAGAGGGGCATGCATGCACTTGTAAGAAATAACGAGTGTGTGAATCTACAAGATTTTCATTTTGTTTTGTTTTTTGGCATATCTCTTTGTTTCAATAACTAGATAGACACCACTTACTATGTTCAATGGGCCAACACCTATATTCAAGTACATATTACACTGCACGTTAAATTATACAAGGTACTTCTTTCTTCATATCTACTCAAATCTTCCAGAGTCCTTTAATTGCTACGAATCCATTATATAATGTATTTTTTTTAAATATGATCTTAATTACATTGGCATTCTTTAAATGGACTTTCTCTATGGGAAGATCAATATAACATTTCAAATATCAATAGATATTAGAGCATAGATATTAGTGCAATTTGCTTAATAAAATAATTATGAATTCAACAAATAATGCATTACCACATCAAATGTGTGGTTGCATTATGTTATGGTGTGATATTAAATCACAATTATATAATCACTTTAAGTTGGTGTATGACTCTATGTAATACACATATTTTTATACATTAATTAATGATTGTATTTCTTAAAACCATAGAGGAGTAGTTGAAATGTGAATGAGTGCATCAAGGGTAGAGAGATTCCTTTAGGTACACAATGGGCCTTGTGTGCCAAAACATACTAACCAATGGCAACAAGCCACGTCAGCTACTCCTCGTGACCTTGTTGCTATTGCACACTAATATCTCAATATCCCTTGTCCTTACTTTCATATTGTTCCCTCTTTTTTAATTTCTTTTCCGTGAGATTGGTCTATACTCTTTGAGTAAGCTATAAAGCTTTCTAGCCATATACAAGTTTCGATAAGATTGGTAATTAATAATGCTATGTTATGCAACCTTCCAATATATACACACACTTTCAACTATACCATCTACAATTGCATGGACAGATTAACAGTCGTTGTTTTCTGATGTAGCATCATCAAGATTCACATGCAAATGCTTGTGGGTGGGACTCTTATGCAACTTGGTGTTCTTCTCAGTCTATTGGTGTTTTCAGAGTGAGAATCTTGATGATGCTGCATCGGCCATAAACGACTTCAAAGTGTTGAACAAGGTATTCAACACTAAGAAAAGAGTCTTGTGATCGAGGTTATGAGAATGTAAGTGTGTTAAATATTTTATAACTTTTACTTTGAGTGGGTGAGTTGATACCAATATTGGACTGATATATGAGGAAAATAAAGAGAGAATTTGAATTCATTGTTCATACCCTACTCTTTATTAAAATTTCATCTTTATGACATATATCTCGAGAATTATATTTTTTTTATGAAAAACTTCTTATTAAAACTTGATATCCACACCCATATTATTATTATTGTTATTCATATATAGCCAACTTTTGGTATTATTATTTTTTAAGTATTGAAGTAAATCACTGAAAATTGAAGCTAGCTTGGGAACTTGGATATAGAAAATCACAATATTGTCTCATTTCCATGATCAAGGCTTGGCTTTAGCATGCACTAATCAACCTTCTCTTTGGTTGGTGGACCAATAGCCAGAGATGTTGTCTGGCAGGTTGGACCCTCGGTATGTAGCAAGATATTTCAAGCCATCAATTATTCATCTCTATTACAACGAGTGTATGGAGGAGGTAGTGAATGAGATGAAATTCAAGTCTTAGTTATAGATTAAAGGTAGACTCAAAGGAATAAGTATGTTTTGATTTGAACGGTGTTCTAATCCGATTTTGTGTTTGGACGATTATTATTAGGGCTTTTCTGTTTTGTTGGATGGGAGTTAGAACTTCTCTTCCATTTCCTCGGAAGTTGGTTTCTCTTCGTGACTATCTTGTACATTTATTCTCTCTATGTATAAGTTTATAACTCTTTTAATAAATTTTCCACTTATAAAAAAAATTAATAATAATACTGCTCAAAAGATAAATGGTATTTCTCTTTTAAAGAAGAAAAAACAAATATAACCCACATCTTCTTCATTATTCATGATGTGATGATTTTTTTTATCCTACCAATAATATTTCTTTACTTTTTGGGTAAGTAACTAATCTCTATTGAGATATGTGATTATTCATCTCAATAAGTATTGTTCCTATGAATTAACCATTGACTTTTGGGTCATTCCGAGAATCTAGTGAGATCTTATAATAATGATTTAATCTATTCAAGATATGGTCGAAATTTATGTGCCCTCATCATTGTCTATTTTTTATCGGTAAAAGATATTATTAAAGGTGTACTAAAGGTACAAAATATTACAATAGTGAGACAATGATGCACGAATTAAAAACAGAACTACAATGAGATATGTTTAAGAGGGGGGAGTGAAATATTAGTCGATTTCAAAAGGCATTCACAACGGATAGCAACTAAGAGTAGGACATAATTAAATAAATAAAGGTGTACTCTATTGAATCTTTTGTAACTTCTCATATCCCTAGTATCATAATTAAATAAATAAACCTTTTTCACCTACAAAAAGGATAAAACATTCTAATGGCAAAATAATCAAATTAAAATTACATATATCAAATAAAAGGCTTGAACTTAAAAAAGCTATGTGTATTAAAACAAAATTAAAAATATAATCATGTAGAGAATCGTGATCACCTCTTTGTAAATTGTCATTGTCATGTGGTTGCAAATGTTCGGGTATGAGTATACCCTTGACATAAAACAAATATGGATTTGCCAAACAAGTGTATGCAACACTTCAAGAAGCCTATGGCCTTGATAATTGATAAAAAGAGAAGGAAAATTTGGATTATATTTAGAACTTAATGGTTCTTTATAATTTTCTCTTAACTTTTTGTTATAATTATCTCTTTATATTGAATTGAGAATCCCTTATATTATATATCTTAATATATTTCTTTCCCTATGAAAAAAGTATAAAATCAAAAGTATATAGCATACCCTTTTTAAAAACATGCAAAAGTTTGTGCCATATAACACCAACTTTTTGCATAAAAATGGACACATTCACATGCCTGAATGTTCGTGCTACATTGCTTCCATCATCCAATGTCGGAATATAACACCTTTAGCAAAGCAAGGAGGAGTTGCAATTGAGATTCTCTCAGTATGTCTAGAATCTTAACTACTGTCAAATCCATGTTTTGAAGTTTGAACTTTAAGTTGGATACTCACTGTTTTAGTTGACTAAGTTCTACACTTTTGTACAAAATGTTCTCATGAGATTCTCATACATACATCATGTCATGTTTCAATGATGTGGTAAGTGATAACTACTATTGATTTTCCTTCTAACTTATAAAGATAGAAATGTTAATTTGGTGTGGTTTTTCTGCTGCTTTAACTTATATTCATGATGGAATGAGAGCTGATATTTGATACTTGAGAAAGAAAACAAATACCTAGCTATCATTGAAACTGTGGGTAGCTGTTAGAAAGTCATATTTAATCCAAATAAATACATATCTCATAACTTGGATCCTGCTTCTCTAGAATGCATGGTGCACATAGGAGGAAAAAGTTAACATTTATAATCATTAATTAAAAAAGGAAAAATTACATTCGTTATCCAAGAATGACAAATATATGTTATGACAGATCTTGTTTCATATATTTGTCTCTATCAATGATAATAAAAAAAACAATAATAATAATAAATATTAAAAAATTTAATTGATATATATGTTTTTATTGATGTGAACAATGTATCGTACAAGTTTTTGTTTATCCAAGAAAATAAACTACATTGTTTACTTGAATTACGTGAGACCAACTATATTATCAAGTTCTATTTTTTTTGTTAGTGTTATATGCTAACCATATTTTAGTTCGCTTCCATAGGAACTATTTATTAATCATTAGTTAAAAATTTTGTAACTAGATAATATCATATGAAATTTTTTAGAAGCCATAATGTCATTGTATGTATTTCTAATTTTGCATACAAAAGTCGTAGAATACTTTAAGGACATCTAAGACAAAAATCGTTTACCACTTTTACGACTTCTCAGTAATTTTGTTCAATATACAAAAGTCGTATTGTCATATTACGACTTATGAGCAAGTTTAATAAATAAAATACGTTGTAGGCCATTTGGTAAACAATAAATAAAATACTTAAAAGCTTTACCATTTGCCACATGATATGTGAAACATTATGGTTATTTAACTTACTCAGAAATCGTAAAAGATATAAACAACTTCTAGGTATGAACTTTTTTATAACACAGAAGTCGTGAATGCATTTCACGGCTTCCCTGCATAAGATATACCTAGTTACCGGTTAAAAATTAGTGGCTAAGATTTCTAGGCATATGATCTAACCATTGATAATCAATTCACATCTATATGAACTATCTCATAGTTCACATGTTAATTTTGGCCCTGGTTTTTGGTCTCATGTATCGTACATTATGGTCTCGGTGTATACATACTAATTACTACCAGGTTATATGTAACAAACATGTAAGATCCAACCTTTGACCCCATGGTCAAGATCTCCTCTGACAGCAAGATCCAACCTATTTTCAGCAATAATATGCTATGTAAATTCTAAGCAACACATAAAGTTTCATCAGTCTAAATTTGTTGGAGCCCATAGGATTAGAGACCATTTGAGTTAATAAGAATTAAAAGACAATCAAATACAAAAAGAATAAATAAAATGAAGCTTCTTTTATTATTTAAACTAATGAAGGCATACCCCTATGGAGTTGGTCTAATGGTTAGGCAAAGTTATATACCTAAGCAACATACATTTCACAACATCTTTCAGGAATTTTTATGGAGCTCATATAATTATTTGATTCATTTTATTTTCAGACGAATTATTTATAACAAGCTTTAGCTTAAGGGGCGTGTTAGATATATTTGGATTAATAGAGAATTATCATATCTAGGATTTAGTTAGTCTCACTTTATTTGAGTTTATTCGTAGTTTATGTTTATTCCTTTAGATATTATTTGAGTTTATCATCCTATCATTTATAACAACTTCTGCTTATATAATAAATTGTTTAGACTAACTCGTTGAGTTTGACCAATCTTTATCATTTCTAAAGTTCTACTTGGTATGAGAACAGTTCAATCCTCCATCTCTGTTCGGTCACTGTTCCGCTGTCGAGATGCTGAAAATTTGGAACTCCAGTTAGTCACATCCCGTTATTTTGTCATTTTCTCGTTAGTGTTCATTCATTTTTTATTTCTTCAACTTAATAATCCAAATTTCATACAAAAGGCATCCGAATAAACAAATATCAACATGTTCTAATACAACTTCCTTTATTTACATATTGTAATCTTCATATCGATGATCATTACTACATTTTTCTATCGTTGACGAATTATGTTAGTAGTGATTTATTTTCTTATCGACGATTATGATTATACTATTATGTTTTATTTCCAGAGACGCTCATTTAGGTAGTGTATTTTCTCTCAGTGAAGAAATATGTCACTAATAACTTCTTTTCTCATCAATTATCTTTCTGGTGGTGACTATACCAAATGTTAAATACTAAACAAACACCTTTAAAGAGAAAAAAATTCTACAAAATAAAAAATACACATGTATCATTCAACAAATCATAAGTTCTCCAAAATATAATTAAAACTGAAAATAAAATAAAAATAAATGCATTTTGTTATTGTGCAAAACATTCATACTCTACCATACCAAAAAATGACTTTTAAAAGGAATGAATCAAAAATAATAATGAAATTAAATGGGGTTAAATGAGTTAAGAACAAGTGGAAAAGGAAATATATTCTTTCATGTTGTAGTGACAAACTCATTTGACGAAAAAAGAAGAAAAAGTATGTTTGGAGAGAGAATTGAAAAAAAAGTGATGATTTAGAAATAAGACAAAGATATTCTAGTCATTTTATCAAAAATTCTTCTTTTCCATGTAAAAATTATTCATTCATAATTTAATATAGTTAATGATGAATATATTTTCATTTTGTCACATATACATATACAGAGAATCTCACTTTTATCTCTCTCTTATATTTCATAAAATTTTACTTTATATAATATTTTATTGATTAAATTATATTGACAATCTTGAGTTTTAGTAAAATTACACAAACAATTTCTCATTTTTTTAAACTTACACACATCGGCCCTAATTATATATATATATAAGTTATGTTAATTTATTGAGTAAATTATACTGACAATCTTGAGTTTTAGTAAAATTACACAAACAACTTCTCACTTTTTTAAACTTACACACATCGCCCCTAATTATATATATATAAGTTATTCACCCATATAGGAAAGATAAGTGTAATTTCTTAAACAAAAAATGATGATTAGTGTAATTAAGTCAAACAAATATGGTATATTATAAAGATACGTCAAATATTATAAAAGTCAATATTTATTCATTATTTTTGGTTCGTTACAAAGTGCATAACAATTTTAAGGAAATGTTTAAATTATTCTTATATTATATTGTAGCTAACCAAAATAATGAATAGATATTGAATCTTATACTATTTTGACTTGTACTAACAATATACCCAAATTTGTTTAACTTAATCACACATGTCACCATTTTTATGTTTAGGAAATTACATTTATTTCTCCTATAGGGTTGTCAGTGTAATGTATGCATATATTTATGGGTGGTTTATGTAATAATCAGGGGTGGTTTGTGTAAGCTTAAAAAGATAGAGATATTTTATATCATTTCACTAAAATTTAGATATATCATTATAATTTACTCTATTTTATTTCACTAAGAATACATATACTGAACCCTAGCTAGCCATAGGGATGGCAAAAAAACTCATACTTAAAGGTAAAATCTGTATGGGTACAGGTATGAGTCACAAATGGGCGCCCGTGAATTTTAAAAATGGGTTTTTAAAAATATTTGTTGTACATATGGCGAGTATGGGTATTGTAGTCGTGTGGCCACGTGTACATGTTATTTATATTATTTTAAATTAAAATAAAAAGTACATTACTCTAACTTTTACTACACTATGTAGATCTTTTCCTTTTACTTTGTTTACATTTTTACCTTGTTTACATCTTTTATTGAACTTAGTGGTGAAATACCGACAATATCATTATTTGTGTAGAAACACAAATGTCTTGCAAAGAAAATATATATTTTTGTTAAGGAAATGAGAACAACAAATTACACAAACTGAAAACTCTCACAAATTTAGCATTTATTGTTAAATGTTCAATCAAAAGATACAAAAATAATTATGTTTCATCTTATGCAGAACATAATAGAAGTAAGAAGTTAGAAATTCATTGATAATGTGGAAAACTCATGGGTACTCGCTATACTTGCATGTATCCATAAATACTTGCAAAAAATCCGCATGCAGGTACTCGTACGAATACAGGTAGGTATGTGTAATGGACTCATATTTCAAAACGGGTAGCAGGTAGCTACTACTCATATCTGTCTGTGTCCATTGTCATCCCTAGCTAACCATGACAACTATGTGGCTGCTATACCTTGTAACCATGAGAAGTTTAATATTATTATATTATTTTAATGGGCATTACAGGAATCGACATTAATATCTTTAATAATATTTAAACTTGAAAAAATAAAAATATATTCAAGTCATTAATGAATTCTTATAGTAAAACTTTAAAACAAAAATATTTTAATAATAAAATTAATATTTTTTCGACTTCTGAACCATATATATTTAAGTACCTTTTAAATCAAAATTCCCATCAAACTTCATTTAAATATGCTATAAAGTAGATGAAATTGTATACTCAAAAATAAAAATAAACAATGGACTTCTAACAAGTTAAAAATCAAGAGATCTCATCCTACTAACAAGGATCGCCACACCAAGGTATATGGACGAGATCGTCGTATTCACTTACCCAAATTGTGTGCTTCTCCTATCACCCAACTCACTCATGAGCTTGTTGGACACAAGACTAATGGTGAAACTATCCAATGGCTATTACAACAAGCAGAACCGGCTATTATCGTTGCCACTGGCACTGGCATTATACCTTCGAGCAACAACAACAACAAAGCCTTCTCAATTGTTGGTGTGAAGGATCAAATCGTCACTAACTTGAACACCAAGTTAAAGGGTGTGAAGGTAGAAGAGAAAGCTTCTCTACCCTTGCCATTGGATTTTGATATGACAATGCCTGATTTTCAATTATGTGATAATTATATTGAATTAATCAAATCTGTTTTAGCCCCTAATGGAGTGGATAAGAACTAATATATATCTCTAAAGATTAGGAAGCTTATTGAGAAATTCTGTTTAACAAAATAAAATTCCATGCATTTTTTTCTCTTCCTCAATTTTGGTTATATATTTAGAATTTTCATAACATGTTGTGGAAGAAGTCGTGTATATTTCATAGAAACATGATATCTAAATACTAATAATATTTATACCATTTCCTGAATTGGAATTGTATCATTAACTAGTGCAGGTACTATTTGGTTGATAGAGAACAAAAGGCAAAACTATAACAGATCAGACTCCATTCGTTTTATTTAAGTTAATCAATGAGTGCTACACTTCAAAATCCTTGTCTCATGGTTTCTTACCTGATTTTCTCCTCTTTAACCAAAGAGATTGACATTTCATTGTTTTTACTTCTACATTCAAGAATAAAACTATCATCTTATTATATTTAAAAGTACCACATCAAGATATTTTTTCTCTTTTTTTATATATTTCCATCTTTACTAGTGAGTATCTCCACCCATCAAAAAATTAGTTAAAGTGAGGGGAAATGGTTAACCACAAAGCTAATTGAACACACACTCAAGAGTTCCTTTAGAGTAAACTTTATTACAAAGGGCAAAATGGGCATTGCATATGGGCCGCCTGTATAGCCCAAATATTTATGGGAAGGGTATGTAAAATTTGTCTGTTTGTCCGTTTTTGCCTAACTCGTTTGCTCGTTTTGCCCGTCCTATTTGCCTGCAAATATTTGTAATGGGTAATATGAGTGGCCTGTCGGCATTACGCTAGAAAAAAAGGAAGAAAAAATACAATAAATTATTATGTAATTTAGTGTTTCAAAAAAATTGAGTATAAGAGCGAGGTTCTAATTTTCACTTTGAAATACTTGAAGTGAAAGAAAATAAAAAAAACTGAATATAGTATTTGCCACCACATTAAAAATTATCACCACATAAATAATTTAAATGTTAAAAAGTAACAAAAACCAGATGTCTATGTCTTATCCCATTGTGTAGTTGACAGCTAGAGATAGTAATCAACAACAGATTTGCAAGGGACAATTTGATAGTATTTTTTTTTGTATGGTGTTGTTGTTGTGGACAATTTGATGTTTGAGATTGTGTATATGGAATTACTTTAATTTCCAACTAAATATAGGATGGTTGTGTCGGATTTGTTTAAAAAAATGCTAACCAAAGTATGTTAAGAAATATTTTGTCATGTTTATAATGCTGTTTTTTCTTATACTTCTACCTATTGTGTAGTTGGCTAATTCAATGCATTAGAAAAAATTATATGTGTCAAGACTTTTTATACTTCATGCATAGATCATGAATAACAAATATTAATTTTTCACCTCTTTTTAAGTTATTTTTGCATACTTTAAAATATGGCTAAAATCACGCTTTGTCTTTTTAAGAATTGATGAAAAGAATGTATGTGGTACTATTTTCATAATACTTTTATATACTTGGTTACACTTATATTCTTGATTTTTTAGTTTGTATTTCATTGAATTGTATGGTTGAGTACATAATGTAGTTGATTATTTCAAATTTGATACTTTAACAATTTATCACTTCAAATTGTAGATCTTGAATTTTGTATACCTTTATATTTTACCATTTTTATTTATATAGAACCAAATGGAGCGACTCATCTATACTTTTATACTATTAATAAAGGGAAAACACAAAATAATCATCCATCATAGTGTAATTTGTGTTTTCCTATTTTGCCCTCAATATCTTTTTATTTCTACCAAAAAACCATATAATATTATTTTCTTATTTTATCCTTATTATCTTCTTATTTTAAAAGTGTATTTAAAAAATTGAATATTAGACCAATTGAATAAATTCAACCGTAAATTTAGCACAAAAAATATATTTGAATTTATAAAATGCAAACTATACATTACAAACGATAGGAAAACGAGTTGACAAGCACGACAGTGCATCTCAACACGCTAGTATAAATAGAAGGAATACTAAGGTTTGGCAATTTTATATATTGTGTGCTTTAGTTATCATCTTCCTCCATAGTTGTTTCTCTATCTTCACAATATGATGTCTCATGTTGATAGTGACATGATGGCTATAATAAGTTGGGATGTGATATATTAGCAAATAAAAATCATCATTGATTTTTCTATACTCAATGAAAGGGTCATAAGATTTTGTTAATTTTTAATTTTAATTTAATTATTTATGTCAATCTCAGGATACATTTAATTCTGAATAAAAAATTAGAAAAAGTATGATGATAGGTGTGGGTGCTTGATTTTGATGTATATATGACACTTCTGTATTTATTGCATTTATTTATGAGGGCAATACTTCGAGATCATTCAGTACAAATGGTCAAGCTTTCCAAAAAGGTAATATTTCCAAAGCTATTTTATAAAATAAACATATTCCAAGTTCATGTCACAATCAAACTATTGGTATTACCAAAGGCCATTCTATCCTACCACCAATGATCTCAAAATGCAAAACCAGAAATTTCATATTTATATCATGTTAATATAAATATTTATATGTAATTAGTATATTATCTACCGTCTACTGTTAATATCATATATCTAGTACACATTACAATAAAGAATTTGAAGGGTTAGTTCCTTATCTAAAGGATGAGGAAAAATACCTAATAGTACCCAAAAAAACATATTATTTTGAATAGTTATAAAATAAAACTTTGGTTGTTTGTCTTCTTGCTCCAAGATTTTGAATAGTTATAAAATTGACTTTAATATCATGTTAATATAAATATTTATATGTAATTAGTATATTATCTACTGTTAATTTATATTATTTAATTTTTTTTTAAAATCATTGATAATTAAATATGGATTGTAGATTATATACTGACAGTATATCAAATTCATACATTATTATTGCATATATTTTTTTTCTTTGTTAATTTACTCAATCTCATTTATTCTTTGCACACGTGAAGGTGTCTACTGTTATTAAAATATTGTCACTTATATTTATTAACTTTTATTAAGTAAATTATTTTGAAAAATTATGAGTCAAGTTATTGTTTACTGAGAGATGAATAAAGCTACTTTCCACTAAGAAACCTCTTAGCAGAATAGGTAGTTGACTATATAGGTTGGCAATTCTAAATTAGAAATCAAACTGCAGAAGCAAACAACTAAATTGTTGACTTTTTCCAATTTGGCTTTTGCAGACAATTATATAAACTTGAATGCTTTCACATCTTTAAACATTGTAAAGATGGGTCAATTCACTGAATTCAGCAACTCTTAGAATCAACACTACCTCACTTCAGATCAGCTCTTACCCAATAATCAGCCTTTGCATATGTTAGACCCGAATAAGTAATAATGTTTTCTTGTTTTAGTCAAGAGATCATGTTTTATTTTATACGAATATATTTATTGTATCTTGTTGCTTCAATACTCTGATTTTCATATCTCTATGCTAATACATGGTCAATCTTTCCAGAAGGTAGCTCTACTTTATAAAAAAAAACACATTCTACTACAATAATTTTAGAGTCTATTTGCAAATTCAGTTTTAAAGATAAAGAAAATAAAATAAAAAACTTCGGAGTCATGAAATATAAGTCTTTCAATTCTCTTGTTTCCCATCCAAAAGGTTAACGGTTCTGTTGGTACAGCGGAAGCGGTTATTGCGCAGCGTTAGGCCATCAACAATCAAATAAAGTGCATAGAAGAGAAGAAACAAGAGAATTTAGTAACGGGGTTCGGCTAATTGTGCCTACGTCCTCGGAAGCGCTAAACGACTACTAGAGAATAAATATTACAAACTCTAGCACACTTATGAGCCCACCTGTCCATGAGTGTTTCTATTTGATGCTTATATCTGGTGCACATTACAATAAAAGATTTGAAGGGTTAGTTCCTTATCTAAAGGACGAGGAAAAATACCTAGTAGTAGTACCCAAAAAACATATTATTTTGAATAGTTATAAAATAAAACTTTGGTTGTTTGTCTTCTTGCTCCAAGATTTTGAGTTCAAATTTTGATGGATTATTCACTTGCGAGCTATATATATATATATACCTCTTATATTGAACTAGTGTATTATAAAATAAAAATTACTTATGCTAATTCAAATAATAAACACATCAAACAAACAATTTATATATAATATAACTTTGGAACTTGATCAATTACAAATTACTCTAATTTCAGAAATTGTAGATTAAAAAAATGATTATTAAAAAGCCGCCACTAAACTCATCTTGCAGCCAATGAAACAGAAATACCAGTAGGCATTTTAATACTCTCAGACCAAATCGTTGACTCCAAATAAAGCTTCGATATCTTACCTGCCACGCGTCCCATATTGGGCCTCTTATCTGGATCCACGTGTACGCAATCCAACGCGACACGTGTCACCTTCTCTGCTACCTCCACCGGAAATGAATCTTTTAATCTCCGATCCACCCACTTTCTCAGCCTTCCCTCAACGCTTCCTTCTCCGCCGCCGTCTACGGCGTACCTCGCCGTGTCAATCACTGAAGTTTTTACGAAATCACCGCTATTTTTATCAAATCGAAACTTCAACGGCTCCTCACCGGTCAACAGCTCCAGTAACACTACGCCGAAAGCGTAAACGTCAGATTTCTGCGTCGCTACGCCGGCGGCTTGAAATTCCGGCGACATGTACCCTCGGACGCCTTGGAATTGCAATCTCCTACTCTCAGACCGTCTCAATTCCTTAGATCTCGCCGGCGATGACGAATCCGACTTTTCCTCCACGATCTCCTCTAATTTCCGAGCGGCGGTTTCGTTTTCCGGTTCAATGTCGCCGCAGAGCTGTGCAGCACCGAAATGACAAACCCTAGCGTTGAACGAAGGCTCCGTAACGATGATTCCACTGCTCTTGATATGATTATGAACGATATTAATATTCAAACCTGTTTTATTATGAACATAATCAAGCGCGTGAGCAAGATCAGTTGCGACCTGCATTCTCGACAACCAGGTACTAAGCACAGTGAAGTGAACGTTCTTCGTATTCCGAAGACAATCAGCGAGGTTAGCACCGTTAACGAACTCATAAACAAGGTAAATATGATCACCAGAAATAGAAGCACCGAGGAGCTTGATGATGCTGACGTGGTGGCTGCGGCAAATAACGGAGAGGCGTTGTCGGAGCTCATCGGTTTGGAGTTTGTGGCGGAACTTGCGCTGGAAGACAATAACATCGGCGCCGCGGAGGATGCAGCGCCAGGAGGGGGTGGCGGAGGAGGAAGAGTGGCGTTTGGAGAGGAAGTTGTTGGTGGCGGAGGAAATCTCGGAGAAATCGTAGATGTGAGGGTTTTCAGGGAGAGTGTGGCGGAGAGAGGAGAGAGAGGTTCGGCTTGAGATTGAGGTGTCAGAGGTTAGCCGGTAGCCGGTGGAACCGGTGTTGTAAGAGTATGAGGTTGATGGTTCGGAGGAAGAGGTGGGTGGTTCGGTAGCCGGTAGCCGGTTGGGTTGTGTTGAAGGTTTTTTGGTTTGTGTTGAAGGTTGAGAGCGTGTGCGTGGAGTAGGTGAGGAAGCGTTTGTGGCCATTTTGGTCTTACACATAGGAAGGGTCAGAAAATCAAAATCAGAATGAAAGAGGGGTTTTATTAGTGATGGGATAGGTTGGGTTTGAAAATTTAATGGGGTAAAACTTAACTAAATCTATATGATTATCGAAATATTAAAGGTTCGGTTTTTTTATAGTAATGTTTGTTAAAAGAATTAGTCAGATATTTTGAAATTGGTTAATTTCTTACTAAAAAAAATAGTAAGGGATACACTTTGTATTACAATAGAATATTTTTAATAAGATAATTTATAAAACTCTTGGTTATCCACTTATCCTTATGTTCCATTTATTGGTTGAAGTCATAATAGCTGGAAATGAATAGGTCAATTTGGGTTCAACTTTGAAGATTCAATGATGGATGACTAAGCAAGCAATAACAAGGAGAGAACATGGCTCAACAGAAAATAAGAATGGGAGGAACCAAATGTCTTGAAGTTATTATCGTAAACATTGGGAAATGTTATTAGGATAAATAGCGTATGGGAATAAACTTATAAAAATACTTTATAATTTCTACTTTTTATAATTTTATTTAATGAACAAATTGTGAGGGGAAATAAAATGAGTATTCATTATTTATTAAAATAATTAATCATTAATGTTTTTATAATAAATATTTAACAACAAAAATGTCTTATAAAAATCTGAGAATGTAATATATGTTTTCTTTTGGAGGTCAAACATTGGAACTTTCTAGATCTTTTGACCAACTTCTTAATGAATTTTATACAATCCTAAACACAAAGTAATAATAAATTAATAATGGACAATGCAACCAATTCAAAATAAAAAATAAAAGTAAGAAGGAATTTGCGATTTGTGAGTGGATTTTTAATAATAAAAATGAAGAAAGTAAACTTTCCTAAGTAGAAAATTTGAGCCCACATTGATTGTGTTTCTTTGTATTTTCTTGGCGGTGCTTAATTTTGGTTTCTAAAGTGGTGTTCTATTCAAACCTTTCATCTGTTCTGAAATGCAATACAGTAAGAAATTGAGAATAAAAAGTTGGTGAAGAAAGAGTTAATGGGGACCTATAATGGAGATTCTTTTGACCTTTTGTTGCTTTCTATGTCCATTTGTTTGTTTTTTAGGATAGAGAGAGAATAAAGACAGAGGTCAAGAACAAAGTATTTCTTTATTTTAGGAGATAAATTATCTCCTTAAATATACTTAG
The DNA here is from genome assembly GCF_001865875.1 of Lupinus angustifolius. Lineage (NCBI taxonomy): Eukaryota > Viridiplantae > Streptophyta > Magnoliopsida > Fabales > Fabaceae > Lupinus > Lupinus angustifolius. Next base: position 30,229,757 of record NC_032014.1, read on the forward strand.
TGAGTGACATGTGTCTTTTATAATATATTTTAAAATAAAAACTTCTTGAAAAAACGAAAATAAGACATATGTCAAACACTGAGTAGATTTAAGGAGATAAACTATTTTCTGGTGTGAGTAAATATTTTATTCTCAAATTAATATGAATGAGGAATGATAACTAGATGGGTTTGGATTGGGTTTATAGTTATGTAACACTAAATTAGAAATCCAGAATTTGAACCCAAATCTCATCTTGAATATAGGGGGTTGAATTATTCGGTTTTGCAAATTAGTGGTGAATTGAGAGGATGAGATAAAAATTTGAGGGTACCACTTGTACTAAAATAGAACTCAAATTCAAAACTTAAACTCACAAAATCTAAATTAGAGTTTCATATGTTAAATTTGGTTTGGGTTCAGACGAATATCCACAAATTCAATTTTTATTATCATCATTAATAATAATATAAGTTATATATCATTTGTAATCAATTGTTAAATACAATATGTTATTTTTATAGTGTCGGTTGACTTCTAAGATGATCTATCATTTTCGAATTAAAATAGCTTTGTTGATTTTGTTTTTGTATTACCAATAGTTTCCCTCACCTTTCGTTAAGAAATTAATTCCTTTCAGGAGCATGATTGTTCATTCAACAAATATCGCTGTCAGAAATCAAACAATTAACATTTTAGTCGTTTTGGAAATCTAACAAAAACTTAACACAGTAACTAATGCCGTGTTGGTATGTTAACTCTTGGTTAGGCCCATATATTGACGTTTTCATTTTTATCTCATGCGTTAAAATGTTACAATTATGATAAAATTAAAGTTAATCTTTGGCTAGATTGATGTGCCAAATCTCATATCATTATGCACGTTGTTGTGTAAAAGATTCTTCTGTTACTTTCAAGACAGCGAAGCTATAATAGCCCAATATTGAAGGATGATCTTATCTGAATTTGTTGCTAAAACGTTGTCACTATAAGAACCACAACCACCAATATTTTACGTACCAAACAAGCACTTAATTATGACATCATACTTGTAGTGCCATCATGACAAGCAATGAATGATACGATGATGTGTGCAGCCCAATCCAGAAAATACGGTTTGGCCCACATTTGTTTGGGAAAAAACAAAATATATATATTATGGATTTAGCTATATATGAATACGATATTTAAGTATATAAATTCATATATAGATTAGATATTATATATATATATATATATATATATATATATATGGATATATAGGTACAAATATCACTATATAGATATAGGTATATATATAAATTATGATATTTTTCCAATAGTGTTATCATACTATACTATATAGATATAGGATATACAAATATGACAATTTGTTATCATTCACTTCATTATCCTTAACATATTTTATTAAATCAACTTCATACATTGATTTTCAAGGCTTTATAATCTTATTCCTAACAAAGATGAGTTGGATTGATGGAACTTGGGTTTGAATGGGTGTTGTCGTCCTTTTTTTTTGGAAGCATGATTATATCAATAATCTTTCTAATGAAATTCAAAAGTGTGTTATATGGCGCAACATCATGAATTCTTAGGAGTAGTCTCATGATAAATCCAATCATTACTCTATATTGAGAATAAAATATGTTATCATTAATAGACACTCCTGTTATTTTACTTTTGTTTTCTTATTTATTTTGAAAGTCTAACTGATGTAAGGAGAGGAGTTATCTCCTCACACCAGGAGACATTTTATCCTCTACTCTATTAAGTATGTCTATTCATTCCTTAACATGTGCACCCTCTCTTCGACTGAAGATCACCTTTTCTTTCACATTCTCTGGGATTCTAAATCTCCTTTGAAGGTTGTTGCTTTTGCCTGACACCTTTTCGAAGACAGAGTATCAAAAGTGGACGCCTTGATGAGGAGATGGATCACCTTTCTTCATGGTGGTGGTCCCTTGTGTAAATTTTGTGATGTTTATCATGAATCCTCATATTATATTTTCTTCTTCTTGCAGGTTCACTTATTCGGTGTGACAATTAGTTTACAATTGGCTAAAGTTTAATATTGTCATTCCTCGTAACATATTGAAACACTTTTTCATGCACATGTGCTTACCAATCAACACAAATTGTCGAAAATATTAGAGTACTATTTGGCCGACAATCCATACATATTATATTCATATTTTTAATGGTTTTACTTTCAACTAAAATTTTCAAGCAGACCGATAACATTTGGAAACACATATAATGCTACTACCTATTTAAACATTCTAATTCTCTTTTGAAATTAAACGCATTTTGTACAAAAAGTCTTGATGATTTTGATTCACAACCGGTCATGACAATCTCCTTTGAAAAATAGCAAAGCATCTTTCTTTTGCAAAGAGATCCTACTTCTTTGGATATATACTTTCATGACATTAAGCAATATATATGGTAGAAACCATCCAATGTGCCTTTATATGAAATTTCATCTTTATATATTCTCACTTTTGTAAGCTAAATAACATACACTAGAACCCTAATAGATCCTATTTGCCAGCTAGATGATAATCCTCCCCCTTGAGTGATATTTCCCCCTAAAAAATAAGTTGAAATCCATGATTATAACGCCTTGAAATTCATGAATGTAACACTTAAAATGTTATTGGTAGAGTTTGAATAGAGTTTTAATCTGATTTCAAGTTTGGAATATTATTATTAGGGTTTTTCGATTATTGTTTGGGCTATAATTGTTTTCTTAATGATTCTTATTGGGGTTTTATGAAACAAACACAAAAAGCCGAAAATATCTACAAATAATAAGTCAAAGAATAAAAAAAATCAATATGTAGATTTAATAACATAATTTGATCATCAACTTTAAGGTGTTTCATTTATAAGTTCATCTACATTTAAAAGGCATTCAGATTACCCATTATTCAATGATATTAGAATTTTCAACCACATCTAATTCATATTTAATTACCAAGATAAAGTACAATGGAAAAAAAATTTGGTTTCTCATAAGTATTTTCACACTAGAGTCAATTTTATTCGAGTCAGAAACATATACAAGTATATGAGACTAACTCTCCCAACAAGTCTTTTAATTCTTTAATGAATATCTCATAATAATATTTGAGGTGTATCACAAAATGAAAGTTATATACCTAAGTACAAAATGGCTTCTTTCAACATTTATAATGATATCTCAATTAACGAAAAAATAAGTATTACTTAATAATAAATAAAAGACAATATATAATAATACATTTATCCTTTTATATATCATAAAATCATATTATATCATTAAAAACAAGAAGATAATCAAACATTTACCTCCTTGAGAGAATCCTCGTTTCCATATCGTGTGTGGCGTTCAATACAAGTTATATATAGTTATTGTATGTATGTGTCTCTCTTTTTTTACGTTACCTTAGCTTATCTTATTAAAAATAATCATGGATCATTCCTAGTATATATGTTACACACGAAATGAAAAGAAAAATAAAAGGTGATGAACATCATTCAAATAAGGGAATAAAGGATGATGAAAATCACATGCGTACACGTTCAATTAATTTATTTTGTAAACTTGTTTTTATCTTTACGGCTTAGGCATACCAAAAATATAGATATAAGGACAGGGCCTAATTATGGAGGATAGCATTTTTTAGATATCAAGGGACATGTGAATGAAGGGAGTGATAGATAAATGTTGAGTCTTGATCATGAAGAGACATGTTTTCAATTTGAGTCCAGAATCCAGATGAACAAGATATAGCAGTGGCGTGAATATTGGGAAGGCTAAAGTAACCTAAGTGATGGGATATGAAAATGATTGACAGTGACACGCACTGAGAGTGCTGTTCTTTCATGCACTATCCTCGCTACTACTTCCGTATTCGATATTTATTTACGAGTTGAATTTTGAACCAGTGATAAAAAAAGGTTACAGGGTTATGATATAAGTGTATTTCATATTTCTAAAATTGAAAAATGAGATATATAAATATACATGTAAGTTAAATATGTGTTATGTTTGAGATCATATAATAATTTGAAGGCGTGTTTGCTAGTGCTCCAATGTAGGGTACCACCCTAGAAAGGCCATGTAGGGTTTCTGTAGTGACATGATAGATGACCTCATCACTATAATTAAGGGCTAAGGTGGTCACCCACTTTATAAGAGATTAATTGTTCCTTTTGTTGTATCTATCAATAATATTGAAACTGTTTTCATTTATATTTTAATTAATGACATACTTTGATTTGGAGCAATAATAATAGAATGTGAAAAAGAGATAGAAACAGTAACAATACTGTAGATTACATCACCTGTGGATTGTACCCTGTTGAGAGAAAAGAGTGAGAGTTATAGGGTTTCGAGTAGAAACCATATCTTTTGCTTAATGTCAGTCATAATTCTACATTTACCCATAAATTCAAAAGCTGCTCATACTAAATCCCTAGCACATAAAAGCCTGTGTCTAATTTTATTCTTTTCACTAATATTGCTATCACTATTTTTTAGAAGAATCCCAATAATATTTTTCTTATTTTTTTATTTTTGTTTTTAAATAAGAATACTTTTTATTGTTTTATATTTAAGGAAAAGTGATGAAAGAGATAGAAGTTGTGGAAAAATCATTAATAATGTTGACCCAAATGACAATAAGAATGACGTTTATTACTTGTGAAAAAAATAGATATTATTTACGATTATGGTTGTTCTTAATTCTAGCCTTTTTGGTAATAACAAGGATATCTTAGCCTTTGAATAATAAATTAATACATAGTGTCTTTCCTAATAAATATCATTAACATGAATTGAATTATTGATATATTGGTCATCCATATATATATATAATCTTACATTATTAAACCATGGTTTTTGATAATGTTATTAGGGTTTAATATAGTTAAAATTTGTAATAAATACTAGTGATATTTAATTATTAATTAATACTAAAGGGTATATTTTTCACTTTAGTGTTTTTCAAGAACAATATCTATGAGTATTGAAATTATTATATTTTAAGTTTGTAGGGGTAGATAGAATAAATTTTAGAAATACAATAAATAATTATTTCCTCCTGTCCTTTACTCACAGTCTCTCACAGTTTCCAATCCTCAATGATTACATCCCCTTCATAGGATTTCGTCATTACAGTATGAGTTAGTCACATTATTACATATGAAGATTATATCAGCTGTTATTTTTTATTCTTGTAGATTTGTTAGGTTTCAATAAATGACATGGAGTATGAGCTAGATTAGGTTTAATTAAATTATTGTATTTTGTTTAGATTAGGTTTACGACTGTTTGATAGAAGAGTGAAACTCAAAAAAAAATAAGTTTAATTGTTTCTTAAATAAAAGTGCTATTAGGACAAGGATTAATAATAGCGTTAATTTTTATATGTAAATAACTTTATTTTTTTGTTTAGTCCCCTTTATATTATTCCATTGTATATTAAAAATGTAAAGGTTATACCATGTTATTTTTCTTATACTTCTCTCTACAATAGTGGAGAGAATTCCTATTTGTACAGTATAATATGATGATTAACTAGCTCAAAAGAAATATTTTTACATACTTGAGCTGAAATTCATAATTACGGCGGGGCAAATATGTAAAAGCAAAATCAAGCATCCACTAATAACCTCATTTATGTATTTTAGTGAATATCATGGGCATGAACATATAACTTTTAGAGCAATCAATAAATTTATATATATATATATATATATATAATGAATCATATAACAATAAAAAATGTTTAATGACACTAGTTAAAAATAGTATATGATATAATAGGATGTGAGTGACATGAATTGTATAATACAAATTTATTGTTGTACAATTATTATATGACAATTGTCGTAAGTATTCTTATATTATTATTTTTGTACTATTAATGATATTTTCTTATTTTTTGAGTAATGAATTAATTCATTTCAAGGTTTTATGGTTGTCAATTTCAACAAATATCATTCACATGAATTATACTATTATACCAACGTGTTGTTTGATTCATGTTTTATATATTTGTTAAGTAGCAAATGATTTTACAAAAGACATATCATCGAAAATTTATGAGATATATATGTGGTAAAGGGTATTAGAAAGGCAATAGGAGGTGAAATTCAAGGTAACCTAATCAAAATAGATTATTGCACACATATATAATGTGAATGTCTTACTTGAGTGAAAGATAACATCTTTTATTTTTCATTTACTCATTACTCTCATCTTTTCCTTTTCACTCAATGGCTTCAGTTATGATATATGTTTTCCGAATCTTATATTTTATATTTTTCCTTTCTTCCAAAAACTGTTTCAAAACTACTCACTAATAATATTTTAATAACTCGTCAATTTCACTTCATCAATTAGAATCAAGAAGATAGTAATAAAAAGTTATTCCAAGTCCTTGATCATGAAATTTTGTTATTGTGATTATTTATTTCTCTTTTTTGTTTAGTTTGGATATAAATATTCTCCCGCTATAAATTATGTTTTTATTTCCATTTTATAAACTGTGATTATAAACCATGAATTTATTATCTATTAAGATTATAATCTGTTTAGGTTTAAGTATCTTAGGCAAAAATGGAATATAAACTAATATATTTTCTTTGGGTAAGGTAAAAAGATTATTTTTTACATAGTAAATTATATAAAAGAGTATGATATTTTTTATTTATTTTATGATTGTTTTGGTTATTTTTTACTCTATTTTTTAAGTATACATTTTTAATATTTACCACCATATATATTTTACTCTATTTTTTAATTTTTAATATTGCATAACAAAGACTTAAAAAATATTAAAATAAAATATAAAAATTAATACCAATATTAAAAAACAACATGACACACAAATAAATAAAAGTTGCTAAACTTTTATTTATTTATAGTGTAAATTACATAAAATAATATGAGGTTATTTTTCTTATGAGGTGATTATTTTGATTGTTTTTTGACATATTTTTAAATATTTTTTTTGTTATATTTATCATCATGTATGTATTTTACTCAAAGATATACATTTTTTAAATATACATTTTTTATATCATCATAATATTTTGTAACTTTTATTACTTTATTACAAAGGTTAAAACATTTAAAATAAAAGACAATATAAAAACCAATATGAATATTTAAAAACAACATGACACATATTTAACCAATCAGACTTTAGTCTAATAGTGTAAGATCTCACTAGATCTCCAAGGTCGGAGTTTAAACCCTCAAAGGGATTAATTTTTTATCAAAAAAAGATGAGGGCAAATAATTGGTTGTACAAAAAACATAACACATATTTATAATATGAAGTTTGATGAAGAGTACATTGAGAAGGAAGATAATGTTGAAAGGAATGGTAAAATGAGAATTACATTTCAATGAAAAATAAGTGTTTTTCAAATAAACAATTCACGGTGAAGAAGCTTCAATTTTTTGTTTATTTTCCCATAAAAATAAACTGAGTTTATAATCTGGATAAATTATCAAACATATTACTTTGTAACTTCTTATTTTTCAAAAATTAAGCAAAAACTAGAAATTATAATACATACCAAACATCCACTTATACTCTTTACTTGTTTAGTTAATAACATAAAAGTTTGGATATAATGCCATTTTTTATTGTAAATAACTAAATATACAAATACTACTACTTTTGCCAAGACTTGAGAATTTCCCCCTCCAATTCTCCCTTTTACCCTATCCACCATTACAAAATAGAACTTCATAATATATATATAGATAGATAGATAAATTTATGGTATAAAAAAGATGGAAGGGGTCACAATTGTTGAGTATAGAGGACCAAACAGCACCACATATTTTTTTGCTGCTTAAGTTATAAAGTACTATTTAACTATCAACTTAGACTTTACCTTAATATAAACGTGAAAGCTAACAAGCTATCATAATCACTGTGATGTATGCTACTATATTTATAGCCATAGGTGATAAGTGGTAGCTTCTTCAATCTCATCTGAAAACTTTGACTAGTTCGGTGTCTCCATCGCCAAAGTTACCATCCAAAGGTACAAAAACTTCCCATCTCAGAAAACTTTTACTGTTTCAGCTACTATCATTAATGACCCTCACGTGTTCTTTCTTTTCTTGGTTCTTTCTTCTTCATTTCAAACATAATATGGCTTTTCTAGGTTTTGTTTCTACTTTTGCTTTTAACCTCAACGTACTTGTGTTTGTGTGTTCTTGTTTCTGCATAATATAATATGTTTGTACAAGTACTAGTACTACTTTCATGGTGAATCCAGTGTATAGCTTTCAAGCTAGCAAAGTTTTTATTTTACTTACAAAGAAGGAAGCTATGATTTGTTGGAGAGAACTAGTAACTAGTTAGATCCATTGAAGGGAACCCAAGCAACTAGGGTTTCACACGCTATAACATGCAACCGAGAGGTGTATAACAACCTTGTGTTTTCTGAGATTTTTTTCATAAAATTTGGTAGGGTTAACTGGGTGGTTCTTGTTCAATGTTCATTGTTACCAACATAGAGATTTGGATGTTGCACTGTTTGGTAGGGCTAATTTGGTGGGAAAGTGTCATAGTTGAGCTGTTTTTGAGAAAACTATTGACACAAAAGTGTTTGGTAGGGGAGGATAAGTTCTTAGATAAAGTTAGTGAAAAACTGAAACAAAAACAAGTACCCATTGATTTGAGCCTGTACAAGTTGAGAACATAGAATAAAGAAGTATCTGCGTTTCTTATTTCTTATATACCCTTGCCTCATCTAATATATGATTATTTTTATTGCTATATATGTTAAAAAATTTCTTCTTGTGTAAAAGTTCCTATGTTATTTATTAAGGTAGGTTGTTTCCTTTCTCTAGTAGGTTGATCCTTCTTTCTCTCTTTACTCTAACTGCAATTTGTATTAATTTTTCAGTTGAAAATACATTTCTGAATTTTACTGAGGTGTGCTATGATTTCTTATTAAGTACTTATTTTTCTGTTACTGTTCTTTAATTATTTAATCTAACATATAATATGATGATGATGTATATTTTCTGCTTAGGAGAGCAACTGAATATTTTGTTTTGACTTTAGGCTTTGGTGTTGGAGTGGTAAACTTGGTGTTGTTGGAATGAACAACTCAAGGCACGAATCTCATGTAGCACAACAAATTCGGCGCGATAAGTTGCGAATCCAGAATAGCTTCCATCATCTACAAGAATTTCCGAACAATAATCCAGAACAATTGTCATTGCACCAAGGGTTCGACTTAGATATTCAAGTTAGGAATGTTAGAAATGCTAACATGCTTGTTGATGAATCTGCAGCTGTTTATTCTTCAGAAATGGCGAAAATTTCAAACCCTTCACCTCCTCCAAGGAACAATAATACTTTGGGGTATGAGGAACTAGGAGAAGCTGAACCTATTAAGCTAATGATGCATCAGCATGGTTTAGTTCCCCATTCATATAACAGTTTGGGCAATGAAAACACTTTTTTGGCTTCTGAGCTCAATAATAATGTGTTTGGTTACCAGCACTATGCAAAGCAAAGTTACAATGAACTCACAGATACACAGTCTTCTCTTAGTAGAGAAATTCAGAAGCAATTAGGCGTAAATGTAATGCATCATTCATCGTCTTCTTCGTCATATCAGAATGCTTTGCAGGATATTGTGAAGTCATCGGCTTCTATTGTCGTCTGCAACGGTTCACACACAGGTTCGCTGATACAACAAACTAGTCAAAACATTTGGGGAGGAGATCCAAATGAACTAGAACAACTTCAGCCAAGTTATGCAAATCAACCAAATCATGAACCGCGTTTCGGGAGTGGTAATTTGTGGGCTAATAGGCCTCACCCGAGTGATTCAACTCCTCGGAGTTTGTCTTTGTCACTTTCATCGAATTCACAATCCAAGCCTTCTGTTTCTCATTTTGAAGAGGCTTCTGCATCTGCATGTATATCAGATCATGGCATTTCTAAGCACCCTCCTCAATATGTGAAGCCATCTATCATTTCTAGAAATTCTGGGAAATCACCACTTCAAGACTACATAGTGATACCTAATCCAAACCCGACAAGTTACCGAAATGTAGGTCCTCTTGGCCCTTTCACTGGGTATGCTACTATTCTCAAGAGTTCAAGATTCTTAAACTCAGCTCAGCAGTTGTTAGAAGAGTTCTACTGTGTTTCTCATCCAAGATTTGCAAATGTATTTGATCTTCCAAAAAGGGTTTCTGGAGAAGTTAATGCTTCTACTTCTCCTTCTGCTGATACTGTCACTATCAATGAAACTGAAGGGTTTGCTCCAAAAGGTGGTAACTCAGGTTCTTCATCTTCTATGTTCTATAGTGCAAATGAAAATAGCACTAATAGGGGATCAATGAGTAGTTTTGGTCTTTCTCCAATTCCAGATTATCAACAGAAGAAGGCAAAACTACTGTTCATGCAAGAAAAGGTTGGTTTTTACTGCTACCATGTAACTTTTTTTGTTAATGATTTAGTTTCTGTTATTGTTAATAATTATGTCTGTCAGAAACTTACTGTTATAATCAAAAGTTAGATACTTTTTTAATGCACAGCTGTGTGCACTGTGCAGTAATGGCAAGTCTTTATTTATGGAAAGTTAGGTTGCAAAAATAAAACCTATTTTGACGTTATATGAGAAAAGAAAATTGCATTCTTGTTTAAACTTGTATTTATCAATTTCTTTTAATGTGCTTGAATTTTTCAGCTTAGCCTTATAGCTTTCATAATTTCCTTTTTTGGTAGCAAAGAACAGAAAAATAAAGGTCTCATATTGATGTGATGTTCTCTCTCACGGGTCAATTACATATTGCCACATGAATAAAAGAAAAAATTAAAAAACAAAAAGTAAGGTTATGATTGGTTTGGGACTGGGGATAAGACATCGTTTGGGACATGAGATCTTTACCCCCACATTATATATTATTGTACCGCTTGCATTGTTGATAATGCTATTTTTTATAGAGTGATTGGTTTTAATGCTATTGATAACTCTCCATTCATTAGGTGAGACTCCTTTTGGTCAAAATCAATACTTCTTTTACTTTTTTGTTAATCTGTTTGGTCTTTTAAATTATTGCTCATCATGTCCCCTTCTTTATCATGGTTGGTCATGCCGTATGCTCGAATTCGTATCTCCTTTGAACTTGACATTTCTTCATCTACAACATTTTGCGTGCTTCCGGAAATTTGAAAATGAAGAGTTAATAAGAAAATCGATACCGGGTTCTCACTACTCCTATGTTAATGTATTATTCTAGTGCTCTAGTGTTTGTCATTAAGGTTATATAATTAGAAGGCCTTTAATTTTTACATGGAAAATGAGTTATCTTCAGTTTCCTTCCTCCTAAGCAAATGTATAAATGAAATATTGCTGAGTTTCTAAGTAGAGAATTCAACAGTTTGGATTCATGTTCATACATACTCACACCCACAGATATGTTTTGGTAGCCGACTTAAGATGTTGATGTATCACAAAACAGTTTTGTTCTTTAAAAATGATTCAGAAGAAAAATACTACAATTCTTAATTCACACTTGATCCAAGTTTGCATGTCATATTGTTTTTCCTTGGACCACATTATCGATGATTTTGTTTCAGCTGATGAATAACGGTATATAGTTAAAGTAGGACGACCGCAATGTTTTACTCATGATTGAAACGGAATTACTATAGCTTCAGGAAGTGGCAGAGAATAATTGTGGATGCTAGTTAATGGGTTTCAAATAATTTGATTCTTAGCATACGCTAATAGTAGTTATAACTTTCGTAAATGCTTTTAAAACTTTGCCTTTGACACTATTGCATTGTTGATTGGATCATATATAATAGGTTGGCAAGAGATACAAGCAATACCATCAACAAATGCAAACGATTGTTTCATCCTTCGAGTCAGTAGCGGGTCTTAGTTCCGCTACTCCTTACGTTTCCTTGGCTCTCAAGTCAATATCAAAACACTTCAGGTGCCTTAAAAATTCAATCTCAGATCAGCTCAAGCACATAACTGAAGTCTCGGGTGAGGACATACCAAGTACCAGTACAAGTAGTAAAGTTGACACTAATACGGCAAATCCAAGTTGCATGGACCAAAGCTTTCAAAAGAACAAAGTTAGCCGAAGTAACATGTGCCTTCATGAACCCCAACAGCATGTGTGGAGGCCTCAAAGAGGCTTGCCGGAACCTGCAGTGGCAATCCTTAAAGCTTGGTTATTCGAGCATTTTCTTCATCCGTATGTTGTCTCTGTCTCTTTGTTTCTGTTTCGTTCTCTCTGCGTGCGACTCTTTCTTTTATTACGATAATGAAGATTCACCTATTGGCTTTTTTTCCGGTTGAATTTCATTTCAGTTACCCTACAGACAATGATAAGCATATGTTGGCTACTCAAACAGGTCTATCGCGAAACCAGGTGTGGAATCTGCTTCTTTAAAACTCATTATTATGTCTTGATGCCTTTTTTGATTATGTTGATTGAATTGGTAATTAACAATGATCACATGGTAGCTTTTAAGTAGGTACATACCAACTTTGGACTTATATTTTAATATATATTGTGACTTTCCAAAATTGAGGGTTGTTGTGTGGTCCTCCAAGGCCTTTTTTGGTTATGAGAGCGTATTAAATAATAAGGTTGAAGTGTCAAAAGGTTAACATTCAGATTTTGTTCATCTTTTCATGCAATACAAAGGGCTTGGAGTTCGGATTAGCTGGCTGCTTTTTGAGTGCAAACACTTCAGTTCCGTTTGCGAGTTGAGTTTTGGAGTGGAAAGAAAAAGTTTTAGAGTCATATCGTAAGTATATTTATCATGACTTTGAACTCTTCCATTTCCCCTCCAAAACCTAACTCGCAAATGAACCCTTAGGTTAAGGCTCCTCTATGGTGAATTTGCATCTAAATTGAGCAAGTAAAGGTGTATTGTCCTTAATATAATGTACTTTATGTAGATCCCAATCTACACCATCCAAGGATGGGTATACCTTCCTCACTTTAGAGACATTCATTTCAGAGGAGCCTTGTCCAAATACTTACTATCCTTTATATGATATTAGCGGGACTTCCTTCCATATTCGTCTTTTATTCGTTTGTTCAGTACTCGATGAGTTGTCGATCATTTTATGACCACTAATTATAATTACGGATTTTGTTAACCTCGGTCCTAAGAAAACTCATATTTTTAACTACTTGTCCTTGGCATAGCTGAAGTTAACAAACCCCATATTTTATAAACTCTTAAGGACTTTTAATGACATTAGTAACAATCAATAAATGCTTGAAAACTAATTTCTCTTAACAAAAATGAAACAATGCTTGAAAACTAGAATAGGTATAAGCAAATATCATAGTATTGTGTGTTCATGTTATTTACTGACTCTAATGGTGTAATGGACTACTAATATAGGTATCGAATTGGTTCATAAATGCTCGTGTCCGTCTATGGAAGCCGATGGTCGAGGAAATACACATGCTTGAAACAAAAGGCACAATCGGTAACAATACTAGTAAAAATGAAGGAACTTCATGCACTGAAGGTGGTAGACTAGATAAGCCTCTAAGTAAGTTTGGTATGCATTCAATCACTGAAAGCCAATTTCAGTGCAATAATGCTGAGGAAAATGGAACAAATGATGAAGAACAATGGAGTCAAGAGAAAAGGTCTAAGTTGGAATTCCAAATGATGGGTTTTGTGCCATACCAAAGTGGAGGAGCACTTGGATCAGTGTCATTAACATTGGGTCTTAGGCATGGTGTTGAAGGTGCACAAAATCAACAACAATTACAAGAGGAGCAGCTTATACCTCACTTTGGAGGGCATATATATCATCATTGACTTAGTCGGGATAACATCTACTGTCCCATTTAGTAAATAAAGGAAGTCGAAATTTTATTTTGCTCATCAACTAGATTGGGTGACACATGGAGTGACAAATAGTTACATGCTTTCTTGTCGTCCCTAACTATTTGTTAGGGTTTTCTGTTTAGAGTCATTTCTAAGTCGGCTATTGGTCATCCTTTTCAATATTAGACGAGGACGTATCTATTAGAGATTATATAGTGCATGCATCATTTACCGGTTATAGACTTGGTGTATTTTGTGAGACAGAAGATGTATACTCGGTGCATTAATGCTTTGGATTTAAGGGTTGAAGGAGTACTCTCTTTAATATCAACAACTTTTGATAAAAAAAACATGAAAACAAAGAAGCATTTTTGAAGAAATGAAGCACTGAAATATAGTAGGAGCATATCATCTCAGATCTATACTAATTAACAGAAGGTGGTGATGTAATTAACACAATGGTTCTTATAGATGCAAAGAAAATTCCTGCATAAGTGTAAGGATCAACCAAGATTGCATCATGCATGAAAATCTATTCCACACAAGTGAATTTCCCATACTATATATATCAAAACACACATTACATTGATTTAATTATCAAATATTACAAACAAGCCTTATGCATATGTATGAGTTTAATCTACTGATAATATAATAAATCATGTATTAATTTCATTCCTTGCCAGAATGTGTGCCATTTTCCTTGCTAGGGATCATTCTGGTTACTCAGTTGTTTGCCTTCTGATCCTAGTACTATTCAGAATATCCTCCACCATATTATGGGTAAGAAACTAATTTCGTTTGGATATGTTAATGTCTTTTCGTTCTCAGGAATCGAACTTTAACATTTTCATCTTTTTGGGTTCTAGTGTGACTTTATGTCATTAGACTAACTTCTTGTTATAGTCACTTCCTCCATTTTGGACACTAAGTTCATCATACTTTTCATCAGTGTAATCCACACTCACATAAATTGAAGTGTAATGAATCTTTTTTTCCGCAAAATGTATTAAATGAGTACAAGAGGTGTTAAGCAAATATAAGGTAAAGATCAGTACTTGACCTTTAAATAAAATAAAGTAATACAATTTTTGTATCATTACATAAATTTACAAAAACTAGAGTAGTTGAAGCTACATTTAACAAGAACTAAGTCGAATATCTAGATTGGATCAAGTCCATAATATAAAAAGAAAACATGAAAAGATGAGGTAATTCCTCGTAATTAAGATCGATCAAACAATAACAAAACAAAACATTCTCAAAAATTTATCTATGTTGAAGTTTATTGTATAATTCATAGCTTGTAATAGTGTAGGATAGTTTGGGCCTTGAATTGTTTTAATTGGGCTTGTTTGTTTCAGACTTTCTATTAATAGCATGAGGTAGTTAGGTTGGTTGTTAATCCCAACCTACATTTTCCAGAATTAGCTTTATCCTCTTTCTTTCACTTTCTTTCATTATTCTTCCCAACTTCTTCTGTTTTTCATAATTCTAACAGTGGTATCTAGAGCTAGAACGATCAACAGAAATCTGGGGTGGTGCCAACGGTGGTACAAGAGACTTCAAGAGTGAAGCTCACGGTAGTGATCAAGCAGGTATTCAGAAGTGAAGAATTGACAAGAAGAAAGAAGAAGAAGATGACTACTTCAAGTGGATTTGCGATGAATCTGCCCATTCTGGATGGAAAGAATTTTGATCATTGGGGCATTCAGATGAGGGCCATCTTTGGGTTCCATGAGTGTTTGGATGTGGTGCAGATTGGAGTACAACCACTAAATGAAAACTCTAATGAAGTACAGAGATTGGAGCATAGAGATGCAGTGAAAAGAAACTGCAAGGCACTGTTCTTAATACACCAGTGTGTGGACAAAGCAAATTTCGAAAAGATCTCAGCTACAACCTCTGCCAAGGAAGCTTGGGAGATCCTGGACAAAGGCTACTCAGGAGGTGTGAAGGTGAAGAAGGTCAGGCTGCAAATGATACGTAGACAATTTGAGTTGTTGCAGATGGAAGATCAAGAATCAATCTCAAAATACTTCACCAGAATTCGTGCCTTGACCAACTTAATGAGAAGCTGTGGAGAACAAGTAAAGGATCAGGGCATTGTTGAAAAAATACTCAGAACACTCTTTGCCAAATTTGATCATGTAGTAGTAGCAATTGAGGAATCAAAAGACTTAGAATTCCTAACAATTGATGAGCTTCAAGGCTCATTGGAGGCACATGAGCAAAGGTACTTGGAAAGGCTAACTGAAAGGCTAACTGAAAGGCTAACTGAAAGACAAACTCAACAAGCCTTAAGTGTCCAATTCAAGAGGAAAGGCAATGCAATACAACTTGAAAGACACAACAGAACTAGTGGAAAATGGCATGGAGAGAGGAGCAATGAACCTGCCAAGTCAACTACACTTGAACACAGGTATGGTACTTCTAACTTGAATCAAGATATTGAGTCAAGAAGTGTTAATGCAAAGAGAAAGACCAATCTCAATGCAAAGAAGAAAAAAGACAAGAGTAAGATCCAGTGCTACAATTGTAGTAATTTGGGTCATTTTGCATCTGATCTCAAAAGGAGGAACAAGGAAGAAGAAGCCAGGTTAGCAAAAGATGAAGAATCAGAAGAAGATGTGTTGCTTATGGCTGAAGAAGTGAGCTCAATTTCAGATGGCAGTGAAATTGAGGACACTAAAACAGAACCAACAAAGAGTGAATCAAAAGAAAATGCTCTATTGATGGTCACTACCAAGCAGGAACAACATTCAACATCAGACAATTGGTATTTGGATACAGGATGTTCCAATCACATGACAGACCACAGAGAATGGTTCACATCCCTTGATAGCTCAGTAAAGACCAGAGTGAAGTTTGCTGATGACAGCTCTATCAATGTAGAAGGAATAGGCAAGATCTCAATCAAAAGAAAGGATGGAGTAATCTCTTGTATCACAAATGTATTGTATGTGCCTAGGATGAAAAACAATCTAATAAGCCTAGGACAACTACTTGAAAAGGGGTATAAGATGAGGATGGAGGACATGGCACTCAAGATCTTCAACATTGAAGGCAGATTAATCCTGAAGGCTCCACTCTCTAACAACAGAACCTTCAAGATAGGAATCCACCTTAGTGATAACAGATGCATGAAGTCAGTAACTGATGAAACAAGAATATGGCACCAAAGGTTCTGTCATCTAAACCTCAAGAGTCTAGAAAAACTAAGCATGAGTGAAATGGTGACTGGACTACCTGAGATCAATACCTCCACCAACATATGTGAAGATTGCATCATAAGCAAACAGACTAGAAACACCTTCACATCACAGATCTCAACAAAAACTAGCAAGCCTCTAGAAGTGGTGTACACAGATGTGTGTGGCCCCTTAGAAGTTCAATCCATTGGAGGAAACAACTACTTTGTAACCTTCAAGGATGACTTCACAAGGAAACTCTGGATATATCTGATCAAGAAAAAGAGTGAAGTGTTTGACAGATTTAAAAGCTTTAAAGCACTAGCTGAAAATAAGAGTGGAAAAAGATTGCTACTAATAAGAAGTGATGGTGGAGGGGAGTATGTCTCAAAAGAATTCACTGACTTCTGTAATAAAGAAGGCATCATACATGAAGTGATAGCACCATATACACCCCAGCATAATGGTACAGCTGAAAGAGTCAATAGATCCCTCATGAACATGGTTAGAGGGATGCTGAAAACAAAAGACTTGCCCAAAAGATTCTGGGAGAGGCATTGGTAACAACAGCTTATGTGGCAAACAGAAGTCCAACAAAAAGGTTGAGAGGATCAACACGTGAAGAGGCTTGGTCAGGAAACAAACCAGATGTGAGACACCTTAGAGTCTTTAGGTCAATCTGCTTTAGGCACATACCAGATAACAAAAGGAAGAAATTAGATGACAAAGGAGAAAAACTCATTTTCCTAGGTTATCACACAACTGGATCCTACAAAGTATTTGATCCAAAGACCAACTCTACACTATATAGCAGGGACATCAAGTTTGATGAGACTCAAGCCTGGAATTGGCACTCAGCAGAAATCTCCCCAGACTCTTCAGCTAAAGTAAGTCAAATGAATCTAGAAGAGACTCATGAGCCACAAGAAAATGGTGCAGATGATGAGCACATCAGTGAAACAAACAACAGACCACAAAGGCTAAGGCAACCACCAACCAGGTTGAGAGATTATGAGGTATTCTCTGATACTACAATCACAACAAATGGTGACTTGGTGCACGTGGCAATGCTGGCTGAAATGGAACCAATTAACTTCGAACAAGCTATAAAAGAATCTTGTTGGATAGAAGCTATGAATGAGGAAATTGGCTCAATAGAAAGAAACAACACTTGGGAATTAACTATACTACCCAAAGGAAAGAAGACAATTTCAGTCAAATGGGTGTACAAGGTGAAAGTAAAACCAAATGGAGAAGTGTCTAAGCATAAAGCTATACTGGTTGCTAAAGGATTCTTGCAGAAACCAGGTCTAGACTTTGATGAAGTGTTTGCTCCAGTTGCAAGAATTGAAACAGTGAGACTTGTTGTTGCAATAGCAAGCTCACTAAACTGGTCCCTTAGTTAACTAGATGTGAAGTCAGCCTTCCTGAATGGTCCCTTGGACAAAGAGGTTTATGTGACTCAACCTCAAGGTTTTGAAGTTCCTGGACAAGAAATGAAGGTATACAAACTGCACAAGGCTCTATATGGGCTTAGGCAAGCACCAAGAGCATGGAATAAAAGGATTGATGCCTTCTTTCTGAAACAAGGACTCACCAGATGCACAAATGAACATGGTATCTACATCAAAGAGTCATCCACTGAAGCACCAATAGTAATTTGCCTATATGTGGATGATCTCTTGATCATAGGGAGCAATGATGAGGCAATAGAGAATATCAAGACACAATTGAAGCAGGAATTCGAAATGTCAGACCTTGGAACTCTAGCATACTTCCTAGGAATTGAATTCACAAGAGTAAGAAGTGGAATTCTAATGCACCAGAAGAAATACATCACTGAAATACTCAGAAAATTTGGTATGCTCGAATGCAACATTGCCACAACACCAGTTGAAGTTGGTAACACTTTGTGCAGAGGTAGTCTTGATGAAGAAACAGTTGATTCAACATTGTTCAGGCAAATAATTGTCTCATTGAGATATGTATGCAACTCGAGACCAGATATATCCTATGGAGTAGGGGTAATCAGCAGGTACATGGAAGATCCTAGAGTCTCACATATGCAAGCAGCCAAGAGGATACTCAGATACTTGAAGGGAAGCCTAGACTATGGTATGCTCTTTCCTAACATTGGACAAATGAAACATGAAGGAATATATGGCTACACTGATTCTGATTGGTGTGGAGACAAAGATGATAGAAAGAACACCACTGGCTACTTGTTCAAATTCGAAAATGCAGCAATCAGTTGGAGCTCAAAGAAGCAGGAAGTTGTGGCACTCTCATCTTGTGAACCAGAGTATATAGCTGCCTGTTTAGGAGCTTGCCAAGGCTTGTGGCTGAAGTCTCTGCTCACTGAGATATGAGTAAGCTCAAGTGACACGATGGTGATATTTGTTGATAACAAATCAGCAATCAATCTATCAAAGAATCCAGTTTCACATGGGCGTAACAAGCATATAGACACCAAGTACCATTTCTTGAGAGATCAAGTTGAGAAAGGCAATTTGGAGTTAGAGTTTTGCACCTCTATAGAGCAGCAGGCAGATGTCTTTACAAAACCACTTAGAAGAGAAGTGTTTGAGAAGCAAAGAAGGCAGCTTGGTGTCATGAGCTTACCAAGCTTGAATTAAGGAGAAGTGTTGAAGTTTATTGTATAATTCATAGCTTGTAATAGTGTAGGATAGTTTGGGCCTTGAATTGTTTTAATTGGGCTTGTTTGTTTCAAACTTTCTATTAATAGCATGAGGTAGTTAGCTTGGTTGTTAATCCCAACCTACATTTTCCGGAATTAGCTTTATCCTCTTTCTTTCACTTTCTTTCATTCTTCTTCCCAACTTTTTCTGTTTTTCATAATTCTAACAATCTAAAATTGTCATATATTCTCACATGAGACTCAAATGGGTCCTAAAATCCCAATTTCAATGGTATTATGAAATTGTAAAAACGAGGATAGAAGAAATTTTTGGAATTTTGGCCATACAAAAATACCCTTAGTCTCATTTATAATTCCAGAAAAATAGAAAATGTATTATTCTTTGAGTTCACCCGACTACTTAAATATTTATAGTCTTAAAAGTGTTATATGTTTTTCCGACTTATTTCTTTCTGTGAATCTTTCATTAATATTGTTGGAATTTAAAAGTTATCACTTTAAGATATTGAAATATATTGATATTTATTTTTCATAAGATTATCGCATAATTTTCTCTATAATATAAGAGACTTAAGCTTTATTATTATATAGGATATACAATGGAAATATAAATTATTAGTAAGAATAAATCAAGATAAAGATCAAACTGCCATATTTAACTATTAATTAGTAAGTATAAATAAATATAAATATAGATAGATTATAGAAAGCATTACATATTATTGTTAAGGATATACTTTTTGTTCAAAAAGTAATCTACTTTTTTCTCTTCATAATCAATAATCTAGTATAGAAAAACTACAAGGTCAAAAATCAAAACAAATGAAGGCAAAAAAGAGAACTTCTAATCTTCAAATATGGTGTTGGATCAAAACAAACACTATGTCTACAACAATGGTAAGGAAAATCAAATTAAGCTCCACATATGATAAAAGAACATCCTCTAATTTTTTTTGTACTATTTGCTCAAAATGTAAGAAACTAATGTGGTTTATTGTCCTGCCCAATAAATGTTGATGTTAAGAATCAAATATTTAACATTTTGATCATATTAATAATTTAGCAGAGCCTTGTACTATTAATACTCACACTTTGTTAGTAACCACTACCACCCTCTATTTTTTTTATTCCCACATATATCCTCATACTGGAGGCAATCCTGGCCAAGTCAGAAACATCCACAAGTATCTGAGGCTAACTTTTTCAACCCAATAGATATTTTTTCCATTCACAATACTCGAACATGAAACTTGCTTAAGGGAAATCAAACATGTACCACTTGAACCAACACATGTACCACCTCTAATTTATCTTCACACACACATAACTCTGGAATTAATATTTAAAAAAATTATAAATCTAATCCCAAAAATTTCAATATGTAAAAATATTCATCCTAAATAATTTATGAATTTAATATGTATTATTAATAATGTAAGTATTTTTATACTGTCAACAAATCATCTATCATTCATATGTTAACTATCATTGACTATTCAAATAATGTTATTGATAGTATAGAAATTTTACACTTACATTGTCTAAATTTTAAACTCAATTTATTTCAAAGCTTTAAACTTAAAAACATTGTTATCTAATATTAACAACTTATAATAGGTTTTTATGTAAAAACATATCTAATATATTATTTACCATTCATTAATTCTATGTATATAAATTTTATTTAAGAATCAATAATAAAATAATTAAAAATGAATGAAGTAAAAAATTATTTCAAATATTGGTGCCTACACCTTTCACTTTCCAAAAAAAAAAAAATTAAACTATGTTGGGGCAATGTTTTCTCTCATAAATGAATTAATGTATTTTATTTATCACCGTTATAAATACGGTACTTTATTTATCCCAAAAATAATTAAACATTCCTACGCAGCGTCCCTTATACTAAGAACTCTCAAAATTTTCAGAATCTATTTTCGTATTGAAAAATTTCAAAAACGATTCACGTAGGTTCATTAAGTTTACTCAATTTTCGTGATTCTTACTTTTCATTGTTGCTATGTTTTTTTCTTCCAATCCTTGTTAACTATACATACATTGTTGTTAAATCGTGTTTTCGTAATTTCTGCTGTTTCTGAATTAGGGTTTGATTCATTTAATTCCGCACTTGTGTGGCGTGTTTATAGTGATTGATCCTCGTCTTGGTTTGAAATTTTGATTTTACATTGGAAGGTGAAGAAAAGCGTACCAAATTTCTCAGTTCACACCATGCATGCGGAAATCCTTATAGAAAAATTTGTCTGCTATTTTGAGCAATTTTCATGTAAATAGTTAATGACAATCCAAAATGCCCGTTTTGTTTTCATTATTTTTTATTGATTTATGGGATTTCTTGGAATTCATGAAATATAGTGGTTTGAATCTTAGGGTTCTTAGTCTATGAGGGGTTTACCTATGCAGGACCGAGGGTCGGCCTCATAACTATGTCTGTGAATTTTTTAAATTTTCTGCTGGCAGAGCAGATAATAGTCCAGTCAATGCATCTCATCACGTTGTGTGTTGACACAATTTAATATTATGAGATTTTCTTTTGGTTTATGACAAACCCGAAATTTGTTCGGAGATAAATGTCTGGATTTCAGTTGATTAGATCATCTTTATTGCCCTTCTCAGTTGGTATCATGCTGTATACTTAGCTTTCATGAAGTTTGCTAAATGCCAAATGACATGTATATATTGAATGTTGTTTTGGGGTCTCTGTTACTGATTTAAGTTATTGTTCTGTTGGTCTCACAAGTCACAATGTTCAGCTGAACAGATGGCAAATGGTACACATTCTAGTCACAAAGGTAAGGGTGAAGAAATTAATAATAGGAGGCCAATGCAAGTTGGTGAGAAAGAAAAAATAAATCCTCCTTCTAATGTGTCAGATGCAACTGGTCTTAGACGGTCTACTAGGGATGCATCATCAACGAAGTTGACTACAAGCCCTTCAACTACTCGGAAGTCTGAGCGGCTTGAAAAGAAAACAACACCAACTCCTGCAGTTTGTAGGAAATCTCAAAAGTTTGAGAAGCCAAATATGCCAAGTCCTTTGAGGAGATCTGGAAGAAATAAGACTCACTGCTTTTCGACTCCTTCAGATTCTAAAAGTTCAGGGTCATCAAGTTCAAAGCAGAAGACAAAAAAAGAGAAGACTGTGAAACAGTTGACATTTGAAGCTAAGGAAGTCACTGAAAATGATGAACACGATGTGGGAGCTCCCCAGGTTAAAGTAAAAAGAATGGATGCCCGTATGTACAGGGCTACCTTTATAAAACCAAAGAGAGGTAATAATATAGTAGGTTGTGTAGTGACATTCTTATTTCTACAACTTCCCATTCCTTTACTTAGCCATAAGCTCTGTTACTCATCCAAATGTAGTGCTAATTTGGGGTTAATGTTACATGCATTATCACTTTATAAAGAGTAGCTAGTAGTGGTGCTGGCGAAGATAATTGAAAGTTTTGCTGAGCGAGGCATGCTAATTATTATTAATATTATCCATTGTTTATTTATTGCTTGACTGTCAGATTGCCTTGAGAAGCCAAATACAATTGATAAGTCAACTCAGGAAGGTGGCACTGATGGTGGAGGCAAGATTGATGAGTGCTGCAGGTTGAGTGGGCATGTAAAAGGTCTGTTGGAAAATAATTCCGCTCTAGGTTCATCGGTACCATCTAATGCCACAGCTCATGAGACTAGGCAGGCACCTCAAAGTGTTCAGCTTGATTGCAATGGAGAGGAGACATCACAGATGTTAGTTTCAATGAATGCGGTATCAGATGAAAATTTGGTTGGGAGCAATGTTGGGCTTGATAGTGGTGAAAAAATGATAAAGAGAAAAGGAACCACAGTGGAGAAGGTTTCAAATGTGTACTCTACCTTGTCTAATGATAAAAATTGCACCTTGATTGGTGAGGCTGGCCCTTCAAGGCTAGGTGGCAATATTGTGGGGACTGACAGCCCATGTTCCAAACGAAGAAGGTATTTCTTACTTGTTGGCAAATAATATGAAATAATATAATATTCTCTATTATTCCTGAATAATAATGAAATGAAAGCTTTAATCGATTCTTTATCCAGGTCTTCTAGCATGTTTTGTTTCTAGTTTATTTTCAAATTCATTATCCTATGATGACACTTTTCTATTAAAAAATGTCATATGCTGCTTGGTATGTTGTGCTCAGCTTCTTTTGTCTATATAATTTATTGTAGTCGAACATGTTGGTTTTGGACGGTGTTTGGCTTTCTTGCCCGTTACTATGAAAGTTGTATCACTGTTGGCTGTTACCATAATTCATATGCAACTCTGAAGTGTCTCAAGTCTCAAACGCTTCTATTTTCCAACATTACTAATACCATATCAGCTTATAGAAATGTGTAGGAGTATGTGGTGAAACCTTTCTCATATGAATTATAAAATTAGTATATATTGCATATGGAGTTATTAGGTCATTTTCAGTCCTAAATTTTGTTTTTGTTTTTTTTACTTTGTAGGTTGGATTATGATTCTACAGTATCCCATTGTAATGAATCCTGTAACCCTTCTACAGTTGAGGTTGGTCGAATTTATTTTTTCGTCATCACTCTTTTTCCACTTTACTTAATTTTGTCAATGAAGGCCTTACATCAATGTCATAATACCATACCAGTCCTCAAACCGATCAATGTATTGAGATTCTGCTTCGTCAGTTCAACTAGTGGTTCGCTAATTAAACCTTATACCAATTAAACTGGTTAAATGACAAACATATATGGGTGGTACAATGCATGAGGCTCCCACTTAGTTGGGTTCGGGGAGGGTAGATGTGCACAAACTTACTCCCACAAGAAACAACTTTATTGTTGTGCCAAAGCTCACACCCTCATATCTCTCTTTCTATATATATATATATACACACACATGTAACTAAATTAGAAATAGGCAAATATTCAATTTATAATCTATTTTTCGTAGTCTCCTCAATATCAATCTTCCCAAAACAAACACTTAGTTTGCAAGTACATAGTTTAAATTGTAAGAGGGTGAGCTTGACGCAACGGTAAGGTTGTTGCTCAGTGATTGCGGTCACAGGTTCAAATCTTGGAAACTGCCTCTCCACTTAAGGTCGTGTCCTGTGTACATATACTCTCCCTAGACCTCACTAAATGGGAGCCTCATGCATTGGTCCGCCCATAAAGACCAAACTACGAGTATTTATCACACATAAAAAACTCAAAACATAAACAAAGAACACAGTTCATAACTCGGTCTACAAATCATATTATAAATGTGGAGCTTTCTCACCATGGAGTCAAAGTTGTCTCATGTTGAGGCCGTGGGGCGGTGATTAGATAAGAGATATGGCAAAGATGCAACACTAGGGTTTTTTATTTTCTTTTCTCTGCGTTTTTTCTCTACCTCTGTCTGTGTACTGTATCTATGTGCGTTTTTCACTTCTGTTTTTCTTTTTTAAGCAAAATGTCATTTTGTGGTGTCAGTTTTTTTATGTTTAAAATATATGCAATGAACCGCCTGGTTCAGATAAGCCCACCCTATTCGACTGTTTTCACTGGTATTGATGCTTGGGTAGTTGAATAGATGTACTGTACTAGTCGAGGGTCTGATACTCTGGCTCAGTGGCTTTCGGATTGAACTTGCCAGTACGCTTATATTATGGATCCTGAATGAACTGAACTGCAGCAGAATCATGATTATGTCGCTGAGGTCAATTATTTGGCCAAAGCATAAAAAAACTATGGAGTTTGTGCTGGTGCAATCAGGCTATGCCTTTCATGTTATAATCGAACGCAAGATGCTATCGTTGACGATTCTCTGTAATATGTTTCACCTGATTAAATTGTAGCCTTTCTTACGGCTATTCTTACTTCAGTAAATTCTCAATCCTGATTGGTCGTTTTGGTTTCATCAACCATCTGCAGGAACCAGGCCGGCCAAGCTCTGTTAATAAATTATCTCAGTTGCCTGGAAGAGTTTCTTCTAGATTGGGTAACAACAATCTTTTGGAGGCAGTGAACAAATTACGTGAGCATTGGCAGAAGGGCCAGAGCGCTATTGTAATTGATGACCATGTGAGTATGACTATGTTCTTCACTTGTGCCTTTCAGTAGATTCATTCTGGCTTTATTATGATGTTGTGTCTGTTCATCAATCTCTGTATATAAAAGCCAAAATGAGAGTGACAGTAGTTTTTGGATGGAAGTACTGTTGTGCAAACATAGGAAGTGACCAGTAAATATCTGGGCTTCAGTTTTACAAATATTTCTGTGCTAATTATATATTGATTTCGAGTAATTGCCTTGTTCTAATTTTATTTAATCCGATGACTTGAAAGGATGTCCTGC
>NC_032014.1:30255886-30269424 GCF_001865875.1 Lupinus angustifolius
TTTGTTGTTAAATGAGTTGTGTTGTCGTACTGATGAGGAAAAGTAGTAGTGACACCTACTGATGAATGTATGATAAAATCACGCCTTAGACAGTTTGTGTCGTATAAAAGCTCCAATTAGGAGTTTTTTTGGTCCAATTAGAAGAAGAGTTGACCAAATGGAGGATTGCCAAATAGTTATTGGTTGATGGTGGATTTAGTCATTTAGTTCTAATTGGCCTTTCGGATGATTTGGTTTATGATAGAACCCAACAATGTCCATGTAGCCGACACTGCCTAGTAGGAAAACATTTTGGTTGTTTTTATTGTTGTTGTATATAGTATGTTCAAATTTTTGAAAAAAATGAAAATCTCTATAGACAAAATTCCTACTAATCAGATGGTAGATAGCCCCAATACCTAGAGTTAGAAGGGGACCACAGAAAACATTAAAATGAATTTCGAGCTAAATGACCTTCCTGGAGACATTGCTTTTGGGTGTGACACAATGTTGTTGTTTGACCTATGTAGCTGGCCCCACCTAGTGGGAAAAAGGTTTTGGTTGCTGTTGTGCTATATTTTTATTCCATGACCTATTGGAGAGCCATTTGAAATTTTTGTGTTTGAAGTTGTGTCAATTGATGTTCTTAAAACCAAGTCTCTGTACGTGTTTTTCAGGAAAGAATTTTGAAAGTGGTTGCATTTATCGCAACGTTGCAGTCTGATATTTATCGTCCTTTCCTCATAATCTCAACTGCTGCTTCTCTCCATTCATGGGAGGATGAATTTAACCAGTTGGATCCATCTATAGATGTTGCAATTTACAATGGGAACAAAGAGATGCGTAACAGTATAAGGAGATTTGAATTATATGATGAAGGAGGTTGTATACTCTTCCAGGTGCTCATAGTTGTTCCAGATATCCTGATTGAGGTATGTTCAAGAGCAGGTTACTGATATTGATGGGAGTTATCAGCATTATCTTCATTTAGGGGATGGCCCCCAGGAAGGGGTGGGGGATTGGATATGAGTTATCTCATTGTTTGATTGGGATTTATGGTTTCCTTCCATATGTAGTCTATTAATTTTTTCCTCTAAAAATTGTTTTGTGATGCTTGTCAACCTAAGTAATGTTATCATGCAGGATTTAGATGTTTTGGTAGGCATTGAATGGGAAGCAATCATTGTGGATGAATGCCAATCCCCTAAAATCTCTTCTTATTTCAAGCAAATTAAGATGTTGAACACACATCTAACGGTTCTACTTTTCCGTGACCAGCTAAAGGTTTGTTTCTATTCATGTCTTGGTTTCAGCTTCTCCCTCAACTTAAACTTGTATTGTTGCCTTATGCGATTCTTCTGGCTTTTTCAGGATAGTATTGAAGAAAACATTAATATTCTGGCTCTCCTTGATTGTCAAAGTGGTAATGAAAAAGATGGTTCAACATCTAATTCCAGTAACAATATCGTTGAGCTGAAGAAGAGGTTGTTAAGTCATATTGCATATAAGTGCCAGACTGACTTCTTTAGGTTTGTTGAGTATTGGGTTCCTGTACAGATATCTTATGTGCAGCTTGAGCAGTATTGTGGTATTTTGCTTTCTAATGCTTCAATTCTTCGGTCTTCGTCAAAAGTTGATACTGCTGGGCCTCTTCGTGATGTTCTTAATTCAACCCAGAAGGTTAGTTTGTACCTTTGAATTAGTTGCATCGTTGGCATGAGATCAAATACTATAGATTTAATCTGGGTTCTACCTCTGTTATTCTTCAATATTTGGTTTGCGCCATATAAATTAATATTTTTTAATTTTTTATTTGTTATGGGTAAGTTGTTGATAGATTGTTACTAATACAGTGAAACAGATTTGTAATTTCAAGCATGTGGAACATCAATTGTAATCAATTGGGTACATGTTTGGCTCATCAGTGATCAGAAAATTGATTTAGATTTGCATTTTATTAAATCTGTTTGTAAGTTTACAGTATTGTGATTTATGTTATGGAGCTTATTTGTTCCTAACTGAAAATAGAAAGAATTTGACAAAAATCAATCTGTGTTTTAAATTTGGTGTTGACATAGTTGATCCATATCATAGAGATCGACAAAGTTTTACATTGACGGTCGACTACCTAACACACCCTTCACCTTTTACCCGGGCTTAGGACTGATTATGATATCGTTTGGTCCATGTAGCCTGCCCCATCTAGTAGGATTAAGGCTTGTTTGTTGTTGTAATTAATTTGGTGTTCCTCAGCATTTTATGACAAAGCTGTCAAGTAGTTATAAATGTTATGGTTTCACATTTTTGGGCAGTGTTGTAATCATCCTTATGTTCTTAATCCATCCCTGCAACCTTTGCTTACTGAGGGCCTTCAAACGACATCACCTGAGTTTCTGGATGTTGGTTGCAAAGCAAGTGGCAAGCTACAACTTCTTGATTCAATGCTCAAGGAGTTGAGAAAAAAAGATTTACGAGCACTCGTTCTTTTTCAGGTACAAGTTTTGAAAACTCACTGGTTTGAATTTGCATCCTAAACATTGTTAGGAATAGTACAGAAATGAGAAATGATTTGGTTTCTAAATTGTATATGTAATTTAATTTATTTCAAAATGTTATTCTCATCCCCACCACGTTGAAAATTTAGAATTCTTTATGTACTTATTAAACTTGATTTGGCTTATTAAATTAAATTTTTATGGCTATTAAATATGTTTTGTTTTGTATATCAATTTGGTTTGATATGTAATCATCAATCTAGAAGCAAATATCCCAGATGCGTTGGTCCCATATTTGTCTTACATGTAGTGCCTTCGTCTCTATCCTAGAAGCAATTGTCAGCCATAATTTCAACTTCAAATATTTTTTATGCTAACTGCTAAGAATATAAAACAATTCTATATTTTCATGTAATAAGCTTAAAGCTTAGTAAACTTTAGCTTGAGGGGAGTGTTAGGATATATGAAAGTATCTTATAGAGAATATCTAGAGGATACTTAGATACAGAGAGAATAAGTCATGTTATGATGATTCTATCTTAGATTAGTTTAGAGTATCTTGGAAGATCTCTTAGGATTGAAATTACTTTATCTTATCTTTTATGACTTGTTTCCATTATGAGGACTATCAGAAAAGCTTAGAAACAAGTTTTAATTAAGATGTTCAATTTTTTCAGTAAGGCTTGAACGTCTTGTTTTTTGTTGTTGTTGTTTGGTTTTGTCTTAAGTCTATTAGCTGCTTTCTCTAACTTCCCCACTGTACAATATTTATGTTATCTTTGGTGAGGACATGGGGACTGTGATGTCCCTCTTTCTCTTATACACCATCTTTCATATGAGACAAGGTAGTTCAGTGGCTTATACTTTTATTGAATTTCCAGTCTATTGGTGGTTCCGGTATTTTGGTCGACTTCCTGCTACTAAGATTTGGTCAAGATTCTTATGAAGGGATCGATAGATCTTCTCCAATGAGCAAGAAGCAATCTGCCATGAAAAAGTTTAACAACAAGGACAATGGATGCTTTGTCTTTCTGTTAGAAACAAGTGCTTGTCATTCAAGTATCAAATTGTCATCAGTTGACGCTGTTATTATATTTAATAGTGATTTGAACCCAATGAATGACGTAAGATCTCTTCAGAAGATAACACTTGATTCACAGTTTGAGTTCATAAAAATATTCCGTTTATATTCATCTTTCACTGTTGAAGAAAAAGCCTTAATATTTGCGAAACAAGATAAGACCCTTGACATCAATATACAAAATATAAGCCCAAGTACCACTCATATGCTGTTGATGTGGGGTGCGTCTTGTCTATTTGATGATTTGAGAATCTTTCATGATGGTGAAACTTCTGTCTCAAGTCTAAAATCCTTGTTTGGTGGAGAACCACATTTAAAAGCAGTCCGTGAATTCTCATCCATACTATCTCAGGATGGTGAAAATAATGACACAAGCAACTGTTCATTTTTACTGAAAGTCCAGCCAAATGGGGGGAAATACCGTGGAGATTTTTCTTTGCTTGGTGAGCAGAAACTTAAGTTCCTAGATGAAGAAGCACCCCATATTTTTTGGACAAAACTTCTGGAGGGAAAACAATTTAAGTGGAAATACTCATGTGGCTTATCTCAGCGGAGCCGTAAAAAAGTTCATCAGGTTAATGGTTCATTAGATAGGCCTGATCTTGTGAGTGAAAGCATCTCAAAGAAGCGTAGGAAAGTGAGCAACAATACTATTGTTGATCAGCCTTCTTCAAAATCTGGTGGTCAGAAGTTATCTGCGGGAGTCAAGGCAGGTTAGTGGTGGCTTTATTGCTTTCACTTTGTTATTACCTTTTCATTGTTCAATGAGTGTGATGAATAGGAAGAATTGTTGACCATTGTTGTTTTTGTGGTGCCTTCTGAAACCATTACATACTTTTGCAGGAACGTCTAAAAATCCGTCTGGAGGTCTGGCCGGTAATGTCACTCAATTCTTGCTCGCTTTAATTACTTGTGTTGCCAATCCATTCCATATAAATTGCAGTCCTTACTCAATGTGTTTGCCTGATCAAATATCAGGTGGGGATCCCAGTAATGGTGTTGAATCAGAGAAAAATAGTAGACTGCATGATGAGCAGAGGAGTTTACATCTTTTGCTGAAGCCAAATATTACAAAGTTCTGCGAAGTTCTTCTTCTACCAGTATGCAGCAACGTTCACTTTGTTATACTTTCTGTTTGTTTTTCTGCCATGGTCATTTTACTGTTGACTAGATTGCAATTTTAATTACCAGATTTAGTGTTGATATAATGTGACTTCTGAAAAATTGTACCGAAAATAGGCAGTTCAGCAATATTTTTTAATGTCAGGCCTTCAAAATTCTGTTGACTTGATACAATGTTCCCTTTCTGCTTTTGATGTTGGGATAGCTTGCTAAACCTGCCTTATTCTTGGCATATAAAGATGAGGAGGTGTAGTGTCACTGATCTGAAGTTTTTAAGACTAAGGTTGAAGGAAGAGAGATTGGATAAGTATGAAACATTTTGCTGCAATATCTGATTGTGGCTGTTCTTGGTGTTGTGACTTTTTGTTTGAATGGCTTACAGTGATGTCTGAATTAAGAAATTAGAAGGTTTAACATTAAGAGGAAGACTACTGAGATTTCTTAGAACAGTTAGCGGAAGGAAGTTAATGAATTGGGAATTGGTGCATTGAAAATTAATATTAAGTAGTTCAGGGAATAAAATAGCCAAGGGCTAAATTAAAGTGGTCAGTGAGTCTTCAATCCAATATGATTATAAAGTAGTATGAGGAAAAGGGAGAAAAATTTACTGAGGTTGTATCTCTGTTATAGTGTTCTTTTGTAGGTCATTGTTTGGTTTGAGATTTGCTTTGTATCATTGATGTTATATGGACTGAATATTGATGTTAATAAGAGAATAAAGTCAACGTAGCAGATATAAGAATGTATTGGATGAGTGAACACACTAGAGAAGATAGGATTAGGAGAATGCATTAGGAAGGAAGTTGGGGTAGCCCCTATTGTAGAAAAAATTGTAGAATCACGCCTTAGGTGGTTTAGACATGTGCTGAGAAGGCTGTTAGAAACCCCAATAAGGAGAGTAGATCAAATGAAGGTTAGTCTACTTTTTAGAGGCAAAGGGAGACTAAGAAAAACCATAGGCAAGCCGATTAGGAAAGATTTAGAGATCAATGATTTGTTAATGAACATGATTTACGATAGACCATTATGACTTTGTTTGATCCATGTACCTGACTCCATCTAGTCGGATTTAGGCTAGGATGTTGTTGTTCTTGGTGGATTAATTTTATTGTATTATGAAGCTATTGTGTACTTTGAAATAACATGGACGACCACTTTACCTGTTATCAACCAATCTAGGACTCATCATGAATGCAGAGGCAGCACCTAAGGAAGGAGGAATTTGTGTTGCCTGTTCAAGTAGTTTCAGTTTTCCATATATATTTTAATCGCTGTGACTTTGGCCTTGGAAATTAATGTTGCAATCAATCCTCTAATACAACCCTGCATTCACGAGTGATATTTGTATCTTTTTATACTACTATTATTATTAAAAAAATTTGGAGTGATCTTTATGGCAATGTATACTAGTATTCATGAACTTGATAGCTAGTTTGGCCAAAATTTGTATTCATATGTCAATCTGAGCTTTATTATGACTGATGAGTCTGAATTTGATGTTATTTTGACATATCTTTTTTGTATTGCAGGATAATGTCAAGAGTACCGTGGACAACTTTCTTGGATACGTTATCAACAATCATCGTGTCCCTAGGGAACCAGTGTCAATATCACAGGCTTTTCAAATATCCCTGGTCAGAATATTTTCTTGCACTTTTGCTTAGTCCATCATTTCTTTTTCTTGTCTTGCATCCAGTTTTGCTCTCTAATATAGTATTTTCTAAAACAATTTTTTTGTCATTTTTTTCTCCTGTCGACCCCAACTAGTGGGATTAAGGCTTGATTGATTGTCATTTGTTTTTCTGCTTAAATATGTTGCAACTGTTGGTAACCAAAGCTCAGGTGGATTATATTACTTTTGATCTTTTCAGTCATTATTTCTTGATTGGTTTCATAGTCCATTTTATATGATTTGTGATTTATCAATCTTGGCTTCCTTTTCCTTTCCTGCTATAGCATCTCATGGAATTTGATTTGAATTTTTGACGTACCTGTCTCCCAAGTTATTAGAATGCATTATGTGCATATACAGCTTTTTTTCTTTGGCCTAACACTTCATTAATTTCTGTTGATTTTCATATTTTGATTTTTTTCTGTTGCTGCAACCCTACCTGCATGCAATATTTGACTGCTCAACTTTAAAGTCATTTCTTGTGTTGCACGCGCCTTGAAAATTTGTTTCGGTTGAGATTTTTGTCCCTGGAGCATGATAGTCAAATCAGGATACAGACAGTGGATCATTTCTTACAATTCATGATCAATTATCAAATTAAAAAATACTAAAATAAGAGTCATAAGACTTATAACAGCAAAATAACATAAGAAATAACACAAATTCAAGTCATAAGACCCGTTTCATAATAGCAAAATAGGAGAGGATCCACTTACTCCACATCTTAGCCATCAATTTTAGGAAAATCCAATTGTTTGAATTAGTGAGTAGATCTAAACCATTAGATTTCCCTAGAATTGATGGCTAAGATGAGGAGTAAGCTTTTTAAACTTACTCTTGGAGTAAGTGGATCCATTCTCTAGCAAAATAACTTAAGCTTAACTGTTCAAATTGTAGGAGTCACACCAATGTGACATCAAAATAACATGGATTGATTTTAACTATCAAAATTCACTGACATGCTTTCAAATTATATAAATAAGAGAAATTGTATATAACCTTTGCCCATTATGCTAACAAAACCATTACTTGACATTTCATATCCTAAGCCTTATGCTAGACAGTTTGACCTGGTTGGTTAATAGAAACCCTTAATAAAACCATAATAAGAGAAGAAGAAATTGCAACCGCAAGAGAAATGAGGCAGAAATATTCAAACAGTAAAAGACAGGAGAAGGGATAAGAACTTAACTTTATGTCATATTAGAATGGTAAATTTGGCCCATTCTGAAGTAGGTTTTTTTTATTTCATTTTTTTATAAAAGAGGTTCAAATTTAGGGTTTTAAAAAATGGGCCTTGTGTGGCCCCTCCGGCTTTGGTATGCGACCCGCTAGTTTCAGAGTTTCAGGAATTGCGATCCGGTGATACACTGATTCAGGACCGAATCTGGACCAAAATTGATGCAGCCTCCAGGACTGAAAGCATATTGAATTGTGATATTATCTTATGATATTGACTACCATAGTCTTGATAGCTCAGTGAACTGGGTCACTTTTCCTACCAATTATAAATGCATTTTATTTTTTTACAGGATTACATTTAGTATGTAAAACTGATAAGGTTTTTCTTGTATTGTGCAAGTTTCAGATTTGGGCTGCTGCTTCTTTTGTAAAGCATAACCTTGACCAGAATGCTTCTCTTATTCTTGCGAAAGAAATTTTGAATTTTGACTGCAAGAAGGTAGAGGTGGAGTATCTATATTCAATGTTGCGGTGTCTAAAGAATATATTTTTATATCGCACAGGAATTTTTGGCGATACTGGTTCTCCAAAGGCTTCTGAATCACGTCATGGGGTTTATTCCTGTACGGGACGAGAAGTTGAGTTGTTCAAAAAAGATATTTCCAAAAGTATTAAAGAAACTAAGAAGAAGTTAAAAAAGAAGCTGACAAAGCTATTTTCTATGCAACTGGAAGAGAAGCAAAAATTGAAAGCAGCTATTGAGGATGAAAAGGCTTACTTTGAGAGTAAGTACAAGCTAGAGTCAGCAGCTATTCAACGTTGCTCTCCTAATGATGTGGTAAGAGAAGAAAAGCTCAAGGATTTGAGTAGCGAATATGATAACAAAATTGGAGAATTGAAATGCGAGCATGAAACACGTCTCAAGGATCTTGAGGACATGCAGTCAGCTAAAATACGAGACTTTCAAGATCAGGAGGCTGCTTGGGTGGAAGAGCTTATGTCTTGGGCCAAAAATGAATTGTCAAACATAGATGTTTCAAAGGAACTTGGTAATGAGGTTGAATACTTGCAGACTTGTGATGAAGCACTGCCTCACAATGGTCTAAAGAATGTGGACCTTGTGTCTGGTCATTTTACTGAAGGAAAGGGTCATGATGATATGGTTGAAGCTATGACAGGAACCACGACTGGGGTTCCTGAAACCAATTCCCCTATACTTGAATTATGCAGTGGACCAGTTGAACTGCAAACTCCTTTGGCCCAGCCTATCGGTGCTAATGGAATGAGCATTATGGCTTCAGAAGATCGACCAGTCTCTCGACATGAGGACCATAATATAGCTGAGAATGAGAAGATTTTTTATGGTAACACAAGTACTGTAGATGAAGGTTATGGGCGTGAAAATTTTAGCCGTGGATCCAGAGACCCTGTAGATGAAGTTTTAGATAGAGAGTTGTCAAGACCATGTGGATCTACCAGTCCAAGTAGTGGTCCACCTAATATTACCCTTTCAAATTCACCTCTAGAGCACCAAAATCGCGATGGTGTCTCATCTTGCATACATGATGGACAATTTCCAGTTGAAGTGCCAGAAACTATTCATGAATGGCGCACAGTAAGTGTATTAGAAAGAGAGATACCTGCAGAAATACCTGGGGTTGCCAATTTTACTGATTGTCCAGCGAGTGCAACTCCTGTGGACAATCCTTCTGAAAATCAAATAACTATAGGAGATTCAGTAGATGTCCCAGTTTTAGATAATGTTTTGTCATCAAGACCCTGTGGAGCTGCTAGTCCAAGAGGTGGCACAGTTACTGATCCCATTTTGAATCAGCAACAAAATTTTGATGAAGTCTCTTTTAGTATACCCGATGGAGATATTCCAGTTATAGTGCCGGAAAATAGTCATGCAGTGGCTGATTGTCATAATAATGTGGAGCCTTTAACAAATGCTGGGTTGGTGCGTACTACATCTGGACAGCGGGAAGGAGTGCCTATAATGATGACAGAATGCACCTTGTCCCAGGATACTCCAATATCTAGATCAGTTGATGCCATGGAGTCTCCAGAACAAGTGCAGCAATTAACATCTGCAGAATCCCCCCCTGACCAGGATATAGCAGGAGAAATGCAGAACTCTTCCAAACAAGTTGGGCTGGTTTCTAGTCCAGTTGATATTATACCAGCCAATCAATCCAATCATGCTTCACTGAGCACGAGTCCTTCAGAGTTGGTGCAGCAATTAACATCTTCTGAGCTCCCTTATTCCAACCCAGATCCATCTAACATACATTTGGTACCTGCAGTTGAACATCAGCCCATCAATGAAGATGATCTCCCCTTCCATGATCCCGAGACATCAACTGTGGTTCCAAATCAAGATGTTGTGCAACCTGACCCAAATTTGGGACTAGATTCACATTCTCGTCAAGTTCTTATGCATCCTGCCTCAAATTCAAACCTGAGTTCACTTGCCCCTGGTGGGGTTGGAACACAGCCTTCAGACACAAGAAATTTGTCAACTCTTTCAGGGATCAGTCATCATAATCATCCTATCCAAACTGCAACCCATTCAGCTTCCGGATTTCTTCCGCCTTTGTGCTCTGAACCACTTAAGTATGAATTGGAAAGAATACAACAAGTAACAGAGAAAATTAAGCAAAACCATGAAGATATGGTTAGTTTCTATTTTACTTAATTACTGGGATGATGCTTATTATAGGTTTTCTATATTTTCTGATTACTGTAATGTTATTCTTGTTGGAGCAGAAATTACAATTGAAATCTGATTTTGAAAAGGAATATGCGGAACTTCGCATGAAGTATGACATCAAGTTTCAGGAGATCGAGGTTGAATTTCAGCAAACAAGGAAGAACCTGGATACAAGTCTCCATGCTGTTCTCATGAATAAGATATTGGCAGATGCTTTTAGGTCTAAATGCATGGTTCTTAAACCATCTGGTGCATTAGGAATACACCAAGGTATATTGGTTTTTAAGGGAGTTCAAAATTTTGATAATTGCTTTTAAAGCCGTGACTGGGATATGTTGAGATTACATGCTCTCACTTTACTGAAGTTCCTTTCCAGTTCTGTTTCTATAGTTGCAGTGGTTGTTTCCTTGCCATTTGTTGTTATTCTCTTATTGACTGATCAACTCAGTCTTAAGTATTAAGCCTAAGTATTGGATAGGTAGAGGGTTTTCCTTGTTTTTTGTGATGGTGTGAATGGCATATCAAAGCAAATTAAGAAAACATTTGCACTTAACTTCGGTGCTTACACATGCTGTTTACCATTTTCATAAACAAAATGATGAATATGTAATTTTTGAAGGAAGAAAATTAGTTATTACTGATTGTCTCAGTTCTTGGTTCTTTGTTATGGTTGTTTGGATTATTGTAAACCATGTAACTTGGGTTGTATCAGCAAATTTATGCTCTTAAATATGTAATTTTGCACATGTCTCTGTGTGTCTATGCATCCATCTCATGCTTGTTGTATTTTACTCAGTACCAGGCATGCGATCATTAAATGTGGATGCTAGCAGCCCATGGTTTTTCTGTATTGAGTCATTTCCTAACCACTATCTTATTGTCAGATGCAGGTGCTGCACACCAATTTCCTCAGCATTCAAGACATCGTGGTGCAACACACCTGCCCATGGTTGCTGGTCCATCTCCTTCTTCTGCACCTCCTGCACCCAGTCTGCATAATCCCTCTACTACGACGACCCCTCAGAATGTGGCCGCGCCTATACAGCCTGCTTATAGGACATCTGGAGTTTTCTCCAGTGTTCCTGCAAGACCACCTCTTATCAACTCTGTCTCTTTGCCATTGGGAGGTTCAAGACCACCTCTTATCAACTCTGTCTCTTCACCATTGGGAGGTCTCCAAGCTGGCAGTGAGATTCGGGCTCCCGCACCACATCTCCGGCCTTATAGTTCCTCCACATCTGTGCCAGCTACCAGTGTCCCTGCTCTTCCGCAAGGGATTCCACGTCAGCCAGCACCTAGTAACATCCCTGCAAGTTCTGCATTTTCTCACGGTCCACCTCGACCAAGACCAACAACCTATCAGTCTGATCCTCATTTGGGACGTCGGCCTGATAATGCAGGTGGGTTACCCAGTGCCAACTTATCTCCTGTAGACCTCCCAAATGTCCGGCCACCACCGTTGTCACATGATACTTCATTAAACCCACCTAGAGTTCGCACTGTTAACTCGTCCCATGAAGCTCCAGATTATGTCTATTTATCAGATGACGACTAACTAGAAGTTTCTGGTATATTTTTTTATTGACACCAGGTCTTGTTTCAACTTTTTGGACCCTAATGATTGAGGGTCTTACATGGATTTAGGTGTGCAGAGAGTTAGACTGATGATGGGGGTACCTCAATTATTTTTAACTTGTAACTGTTGATATTAAAATGTACATACATGTAATTAATTATCTCAGTTTTTTCTCTGCCATGTTATGAATATGTGGTGAGTGACTCGTGAACCAATAGGAGTACTTTTACTAGAGAGAATAAAGTATATCTTTATATTAGGAGATAAGTTATCACCTCCAATTACACATGTGTCATATTAAACTATTTTCTACAAACAAAAATCTAAAATTTAAACAAAATGACACATGTCATAATTTTAGTTGTTAAAAGAGATAATTTATTTTTTGATATATGAGATAATTTATTCTTTTTATTAAATAGAAAGGGAGATATAACCTAATCTATTTTCACATTCACTATAACCTTGAAAATGTTAGAGTTAAATTAAGAATATGGAAAGAGCAACAATGTGAGTAACTTACCTGAAGGAGGTTGCACCAATGCCAATGGTGACTCCATAACAGTCAATCTATTTGAGTATCCTATTCTTCTTCCGCTTACTTCTGGCCTTCACTCTTCCTTTTTTCCGCCGCAGCGCTTCCAGTACCTCCCGATTGCTAGTGTTTCTAAGAGTAATGTTATATTCTTATACTTTTAAAAAAATAAGATATATGCCCACTTTATTATGCAACATGAGTTAGTTATATTGATGTACTTGTGTGTCATGATTTTGGACATGACTAAAGTAATTAAGTACTCCACAATAATTCTAAAAGCATATTTTTGTCAAGGTTGCTCAGATAATTTTTTTAATATATCATAATATCAAAATCTAAATCTATTACCTTGTCATTATAGGTAAAGCTACCATATAATCATTACTTACTTTCAGGTCCTGTACTATTAATCAATACCCTAAAAATATTAATTAAGGACTTAAAATATAAAAGATATTGTATTAAAAAGAACAACCCTTAAATTTTAATATATGAAACACTATATTTTTTTCATCCCTTAATTAATAAGGCTGGTTAACATTCCCTTACTTTGTATTATTAGTCTCAATCTCTATCAGGTCGTTGTCTTTGAACATATTACTGCCATTTGAATTGACTTACAAATTTTCTACTTAGGAGTTAGGAACACACCACCACCTTCATTATCATATATTCATATGCATGTATGCCTACTTTTTTTAGCAATATTAAATTTTACAACCAACACCCTCATACTTTACTATTCAATTTTAGCAACTTTATCCTACCAATCTATTTAAATATCATTCGATATATCATCAGCTATGATTGGTCAGAAAAATATTTAATGATAAATTTTTTAACTTCAGTATATTTTTTTCGACGAATCATGGTTAATGACACAAATTATGGAACAACAGATGTGTTCCTCATACCCATCTTACCATTTCATTTCAGCCTACTTTTTTTTCTCTCTTTCTCTGAGTAATCAGCATGCATGATACCCCATACCTAATAACCTTACCTTACCTATGCATGTTTTTAACTCGGTGATCTTTTTTGCTTACCCACTCAACCTAAAAGCATATAAGAGAGTTGAAAATGTACCTACAAATTTAAGGAGCACAGCTAATTTAGGCACCTCAACAACCCAACTTGAAGAGG
This sequence comes from Lupinus angustifolius, assembly GCF_001865875.1. Classification (NCBI taxonomy): domain Eukaryota; kingdom Viridiplantae; phylum Streptophyta; class Magnoliopsida; order Fabales; family Fabaceae; genus Lupinus; species Lupinus angustifolius. The sequence goes on from NC_032014.1 coordinate 30,269,388, forward strand.
TTACCTAAGAGAGGCAAAAAGATCAATACTACTATAT